>NW_019104389.1:159372-241040 GCF_001856785.1 Myzus persicae
TAATAATAATAATAATAATAATAATAATATAGAACATATACAACAACGAAAGCCTACGAATGCTCAGCGAAGATACTACAGTAACAGTACCTAGTGTGTATGTGTGTGTGTGTGGGTGTGATTTGTAATTGCATTAACTACATAATTATATTATTAATTATAGTTGAATTACATAAAATTGTGTATGCGATGATTGATGAAGATCGTGTCTGTTTCGCGTTTCATTATGCTGATAAAATTCCGACATTGATAAAAACAATAATAACAGTAATAACAATAACGATAATGATAATATTGGCCGTATATATTTTTGGTCGTCGTATAATATTTATGCGGGAAACGAAAAAAAAATCAACAACAACAACATCTAGAGAACGAAAAAAAAAAATCAAATCAAATGCACTATATTCACTAACAAAATAATAATAATAATAATATAATATACCGAAATAAAAGCCAATCGCTTTCGACTCGAGCCTTATATAATAATATTATAAGACACCGTCGTCGAGTTGTTCGACCTCACATCGTGTCACTACGTGTATATAATAATATAATAATAATAAATCGATTTATTGGGAAATAACGCCGTACAACAAACGTGGTGTTATGTGTGTGTGTGTGTGTGTGTGTGTGTGTGTGTGTGTACATACATAATATATATGTATATAAATATTAAATATGTGAGTATATATTGAATACATTATATTATGTATAATATAAATATGAATTGTAATTTATAGTTTATAACATTGCCAAAAGTGATTGAAACGAATAAATAAACGCATCGAAACGTTTTCCGGACGAGACGTCCGGTGCCGCTCCGAGCCGTCTCGTCCCGAAACGGTCGTTATAAAAAATAATAATTAATGTTGACGCGCAATAACAATATTGATTTGTCGCCGCCACGAATTAACACAACATAACATTATCATGTTTGAAAAAATATAATAAGTGTATATTTCGCTTTTCTATTATCGTATAATATTGGCTGCGGGAAGTGTCCAGGCCGTCCACCGCCGGCGCAGCGTCTAGGATGTCAGAAGTTTGAAAAACATCAGCGCCAACGATATGTTGACGATCAATATCACCAACACCAACTGTTGCCTCGTGAACCAATCCTGTAACGAAACGAAACGCAAGTTTAATGCAAAATATTGTATGGTCGTCGTGGGTAATAATAAAAATAATTATTATTATGCCGCCGCCGCCGCCGTGTAGGTGCCCGCACGCACACACCCGAGCACGCACGCACATTGACGCTCGAAGGACCTTTGAGGTGGGCGAGAAATTCCCCGGGGGCAAAGGCTGACATTTTCATGTTTTTATATTTTTTTCGAACCCCGTAGTAATATTAATTCGGTGTAGTGCAGAGTTCGCCAGACGCGCCATGTATTACGCACTCTATTACAATAATTTGTTTTGAATAATATCACGATGACGAATACTTTCTTATTTATAATACTACGATAGTCCGGCGTTTGTCACCCAAACCTAGAGGGTCATACTTACTAGGGGTACATTTTGGCGCTGCACTCGTTTTCGACAACATTTTTTACCCCAAAACAATTGACCACCCGATTGATCACATCCAATCCGGAGATGGGCACTGACGACATCATTTACTTACATATTATTATACATATTTTAAATTTTAATCTTATGTAAGCCAAACGTCGGTAGTACAAACCGTCGAATATTCGATAACGATGATATAATTATATAATATTATTCGGTGTATTTAATTCAATTACAATAATCTTTTTGGTAGATTATGTCTTCTTTAAATATTTAAATAGGTAGGGAACCTACAGTTTGACAGTGAACCACGAGTCCATGACCTTGTAGTCAGTCGAATCGTTAGTCGAAGGCGTAGTTCGGAAAATAAATTTAAAACTACTCAGGTAAAGCATCTGTGTGCAAACGAATTTACTTTTCAGGGGAGGTTTTCATCAAGGGGGTAGCTAATTCAATGTATGTGCACAGCCGAGTCGTGTCTTTTAGCGCAAACGAGTTGGAGCCGTATTTGTGCAGAAGGGTTTGGGGATGGTGGTTGGTGTGAGAAGGGCAAAGATCGCGCGGGTATTTACTTTTTTATTTTTCGTATTATTAATACTGTCAACGACACTCTGTACTTAAAATATTTCTGATTTAAGCAGATAAAGCTCATTAGGTAGGTACTGAGAATTTAATTATCTTCTGCTATTTTCCATCGTTGCTATTATCGCCTATTCGTTCACGTCTCTTAGTATTATTGGATTGAAAAGTGCCCTTAGACGAGTGAACAAAGAATGACCAGATCCACATAGAGCTATAGAAATATACATCGTAACTCAAAAATATAATAAAAATTGATATACACGGGTATTGGGCAATCATAGACATAACATATTTTGTCAAAGAAAGGTTCGTGTTACTTTGAATAGAAATTCCTTTTAATATCGTGTCTTACAGTTGTATGCATCGTAACAGAAAAAATAAAAATAGATATATTTGTCAAAATAAGATTCACGTCTCGTTACCACGAATATTCCTTTGTATACTATGTTTTACAGTTTCAGATAAATATCGTAGGTTAGAATATATATCGTTTAATTTCGTTAAGCTGTTTATTAAAGACATATGTCTCCTCGAGATCAATATTCTAAGAGTCTATAGGTAGTTAATAGGGATTATATTTCTAATCCAGTTACAATATTTGTACCAGCATGACAGTAACGATTCATTAAATACATTTAATACACTTCAATATTATGACTTTATTAAATTTACGATTCAATAGGTATTAATTAAATGATATTATACCTAGGTACTGGTTATTCTACAAAAGCTCTTAACAACCATATACTACAATTTAAACGATTAAACTACATAATATATTATAATATTATGTTATATTTATGTTATACTTTGATAACTAGGAAGCAATAATGGTTATAATATGTTTCATTCAATTTAAAACTTTTAGAAAATAATTTTTACAGTGTTTGTATATAAAAATATATAAGATATATTTGTGTATTTATGGACATAATTATAATTGCATAAATTATGTTCTTCGGAGGCCATACGATATGATTCAGTATATTGTTAGTTTTGTGCGGAACATAACAATCGAGGATGTTACACAGAAGTACATCACACAGAAACCATTTATTGTTTTGAAAAGAAACCAACATGGAACAAATGATTGTGAGCATGAAACCAATTACAACTATGTAATAACAATATTAGCTATGTACATATTACGTATTATATGGTATGGTATATTATGTATACAATATGCATGCAACGCATTCAATTATTGTTTTAATTTCACGTCCATAATAATATATCGTTATCGTGTTTTATAAAACTTGAGTAGGCACATTAAATAACTAAAATAGAATGTTCCTCATTAATTACGAAGAAAAAAATATGTACAAAAAAAAAGGCAATATGTGTCTAATTATGATTTACGAATGGATAACAGTCGTACAATGAATAAAGTATGAAGTAATGTTGGTGCGATATTAATTTTGTACTCAATAGTGCTGATGAGGTACATGAAATAAATGTGGATAAATGTTGGTGTATTTAAATTAAATCAAGAATAAAATTATTATGCTGAGTAGCTGGATGTAAGGAGAAATATTTTTTATAAAATTGAATTTAATACAAAATTAATTAATACTAAGTATATTTGGGTAAGAAATATCTATAGATTTGCGGTCAAATAATTTTGTCATTTGTAGTATGAGGAGTTGGTTGTAGCCGATTTTTTCACATGCACTATTTGATAATTAAAACAATAATTTATAATTTATATTTTTATAAATATTTGAAAAAGGCCACGGAGGGGGGGGGAGGTCCATAAACCCTTCATCTATACCACTGTTTATCTTATCACCGGATCATTGTATTAAAATCCCTGAGAATTCGAAATAAATCCCGTTCCCGTTCGAAAATCAAAATTGTAGATACGTATCTAGAATATTCTGTGTTTCAAATAGGTATGGAACAATAATGGCGAATGTTATCGCCATCTTTTGAAATAAACTACATAATGGGGCACAATGAATTGTTGATGGAAAAAAAGCAATAAATACTAAATACTGTTGACGAAGAATCCCACTCAAAGAAAAATTACAAATTATTTCAAACTATTATCACTTATTATTCATTTTTATTTAATTTGTATTTTACATTATGTATTTATTTAATTACCTCTGTATATCATACAAATAATAGCATTACAAATAATTATACAGGCTAATAATTAACTCCTACAGTATACCCTTTAAATCAAATTTTTCTCTCAATCCTCAAAAACCTTAGAAAGTGGCGTTTTCTCCGAACTTTGACTCATCGAGATTCCACTGCGTAGTATTATTTCAAATTCCAAATTTAATAACATACAATTTGACACAGCCAAATAAAATCGTACTGTCATTGTAGGTACATACACATTGGACAAACGGAATTCCAAATTGGATCAATTGAACGCGTCACGGTTGCATAAATTAATACAGTCGAGTTACAATAACTGTAGAAGTCGGTCAGAGACGAACATCGCTTCGAAATACTGAGTATTATTTGAGATGCCCAAACCGAGTTTAACCTAACTTACCCCCAAGGGTAACAAAAAAAAAAACCAAGTTTGTCAAGTTACCGTGGTTCAAGTTTTCCCGACTTGACTGTATTTACTATTTATATTGTGGCAATATTTTTTCGCTCTCCAGTAGCTGTTTAAAGATTGAGGTGAGCATCTCGAAATCGTTATCATCTTGTGTTAATGATAATATTGTTGGCCGACGTCGAGGGGAAGTCGCCTGTGTTTGATAGCGGTGGTTTGTATGCAATCACCCCCCCCCCCACTGTTTGGTCTTTGCCTGGTTATATTGAGTCGATGGGACGTCGTCGGCTTTTGAACGTATAATACGCTTAAAGTACCTATTATAATAATATTACTATGCTGTTTTGGCGTTTTTTGTGACATTTTTTCCTTGTCTTTCGGTCGGTGAACCCGTCTCACAGCCACCGAAAAATATGTACGAAGTAGGTACCTGGTACGTAGGTATAATACCGCGGAATAAACTCTCCCCAAAAACGTAATGATAAAGAAGTCGAGATAACGTGAATGTGTTGACACACAAAAAGCGGAAAATTACGTTATCGTAAACATTTGACGATATCAAAATACGAACCAGTGTTGGAAATTCAATACAATAAACAAAACGTATTCGTCAATACACCGAGACGTGATATTTACCGTAAAGATTTGCAGTTTTCCCCTTCGGTCCCGCGTCATGGTACACGGAGCCGTACTTGGGTTGGTACAATACCTTAGATGTATATAAATATATATCGTACGCCGTGTACAGAGTGCACTTTCCGCCGCATACGAAAAATATATGAGCTATCGGGGGAGGAGGGGGGAGGGGGTGCAAAGTCGTCCAATTATCTGCTACGTTTTTTTTTTTCTATACATTTTGATGATGGATGGTAGCTATTGGTTTTGCAATACGTGTCTTTCTGTTTGTTTTATTATTTACCGAAAGTCACTTTACGTCGGGCAGTCAAAAAAAAAAAGTAGGTATATAACTACTCATGCAGGCGATTCACGTGCTGCGTGGTATATATCAGTCGAATGCAAACAAACTTCGGAAAGGTAGCTTTTAAGGTTACCGCCGAGTGAGTAGTTATAGAAAAACAGATATGTATAATAATGATGTGTACGTAAGTCTTAAAGTTTGTTTAACAATAAATGTCGTGGTAGTACAAGGACATATCATTAAATATTAAGTAAGAATTGTTCATGACGTTGACAACGCCGCCGTCTATCTTACAATAAATATTATAACGTCAAGTTTGCACCAACGATGAATATTTTTTTAAATTTTTAAAAATTGAACAAACAGTCAAACGCCTATAAAAATATCACGCAAAAAATTAGACGTGTAAAAGAAGGAAAAAATTGTCAAAGAAAATAAAATGTCTAAGCCGTTTGGAGCTATACCTATCTATTATGATGCTTTTACCCAAGCGTCATCAAATATTTGTCCATCACTGATTAGCACTTCATCCGATCCGCATTAAATAAACAAAAACTGCAAATTGTAAATTTGTAATGCATATATATACAACAACTGCACTTTCCGTAGATATTACAGGTACTGAAGCACAAGGACGAGCCTGCACCAGAATAGTAAAACAATCATTTTTCTTTTTTAATTATTGTACACCTACGCCTGTTAATTAGTACGTCTGTATAGCTTTGTATAATTTAATTGGTTAAGCTTGTATAATGTACTTATGCACTGTTCTAACAACTAAGGTTCAATAATTCATTTTAATAATATAAAATTATCAGGTTAGTTTTTTAAGTTAGTTGAGACCATGAGAAATAATTTTGTTTCTAACCTAGATTTATTTATAGTTGCCAACAATAATTTGAGTTTTTTATTGCCGTGCTATTGATTTAGTCATAGTATAAATAATTGCAATACAAATAATAATAATAGTTCTAAATTGTCGCTATTATAATATCAAAACAAAGTGCATAACCTAAGGATAACGAATTAAACGACTAAAACCTGATAAATTGGAACCAATTTTGGATATAATTTAATACATGTACTTATTATTTAGTGACACTTGTGAGACCTAAATATGGTTCCTCTGGCAACATTGAAAAAAAAACCAAAAAATAACTCACATTTAGCTCAACCTGTTTTACGAGTAATATTATGTCTCATACTTGGTTAAGACATTAACTAAAGTATAAACATTCATAATGCTAAAATCCCTATATGAGGATAGTTATGAAATTGTAATATTCATATTATTTCTTAGTCGTTTAATTATGACTCGGCTACATTTTAGATTTTATAAAAGGGTTACAACTCATATATGCTATTAGGAAGACTAATACCATCTTATACTGAACGTTGTTATGATGATTTAACTATAGGGTTCGGCACTTATAATTTTCGATGTACCTATATTATGCAGACACTTGAATATTTTATATACATAATGATTATGAAAAAAGCGTTGACGTTGAAATAAAAAAATATATATATTTCTAATCATTAAGGTTTTAAACTTATTGCACTAAAAATTTTAAAACATAAAGACGCAAATAAAATGCAATCAAAATTATCAAAAATGCTCAAAAATATGCAGTTAAAATTATAGGGAGAAATCAGAAGATAAAAATACGTATATTATGAGTCATAATATACGTATTTTTATCTCATAACATAAATCTTATGACATAAATTTGATAATAATAATTGTCAAATATGAATTTTTTGTAATATATTACGACGAAATAATATGAAAAATATACAAGGCCAAACTTTGTACTTAAATTCAAATTGAATTATTTCGCCAATGTTTAATATCTTAAATAAAATATTTTACAGGTCCTAAACCTAATTTTTAAATATTTATTTGAACTACTTCTACAATTGAAGAGAGTGTTTTTCTAATTACTACCTAAATGATAAGTATACAATGATGTTTAAATGTAGAGTTAGTTATTTAGAGAAAGAAATAAAAATTTAAAAAAAAAAAATCAACACAGAAACTGCTGATTGTTGACGCAATTCAACGCTGTATAGAACTTCTGACGAATATAAGGAAGACTCAACAAACATCTGTCTACCTTTAATGGGTGCCATGCCTGAACGAACATTTTCTACCAAAAAAAGACTAAAACAATATTCAAGAGTAACTAAATTAGTTATTACAATTAACGAGAAAAGGTTGAATGTTTGGCCAAGATAAATACAGGTTATATTTTAGAGTTTGCCGATGTAGAAAATATAATATTTATAGCTTTTATAAACAAATGTTGAAAAACAATGAAAGTTTTAGATTGCATAGTGCACACAATAATTTATAAATCTATGCCTAAAAATAAATAAAAATGAAGTGTATATATCTGTAAGTCCGGAAGTTAATCTTCGAAAAGGCCGAACCGATTTTAACGGGATTTTAAAAGACTGGTAGAGGACTTTTGAGTGGTCTAAGCCTTTTATCTGGACATTAAGCCCCTGAAGGGTAGCACCACATATTACATTTGGTCCTTGAAAAACGAAAATCAAATTGCTTTGTTTATTAACTATTGGTAACACAGAAGACGAAAACATAATACGTAATATGATTATTGTATTTGATTCGATTGGCAAGACGAGTGAGTCTCCTTTTAAAAATATTGTACATTATACATAGGTAAGTACTGTACATTTAAAGCACCTTGGAACATCCTTGGAAGAGCTTAGATGCACGGACATCCGTGGCGTGGAGAGTGGACTGAAATCGAGCCGAACTCAAATATAGCTATAGAAGATCACTATATGTGCAAAGTGTTTTCATTTTTATTTTATGCCCACAGGTACGTCCGGGACTGTTTTACATGGATAGTTCGTGTACACACAAAATAATAATTGTGAGGATGATAATTATAATAACAATATGACAGTGGTGCGGCGACCGTGGCTTGATTACACGTCTTGAACTCTGTTATACTACAGCCCATTATTTTAACGACGTAATTTTTTCGCTTTCCGCCAAAAATCCCGTTTCTCACCCTCGAACAGCACTCCCAGAACACTGTTCCCTTCACCTCCTTCACACGACATCTACCATCGTCTACCAGCTGTGTGCTTGACGTCACTCGTATTAAGCGAGACTGTACGAGAGTCAGAGTGAGAGAGAGAGAGAGAGAGAGAGAGAGAGAGAGAGGGTGAGAGAGAGAGCTGCTTCTGGGTAGACATTAAATTATTTAAGCACATATATAGTGTGAATTAATGCGGAAAAAAAGAGATTTTTACGGAATGCTGCGCACCGCATCATCGTCGGTCGCGGGTTGGCCTTTATCCGCACGATATTATAATAATATTAAATATAATACTAATAATAGTAATAATAATATCACGCACCATCGCAGACGCAAGAGACCATTAGTCATGCGGGTGAGGTGAGGGAGACCACTTAGGCGCTCACCGAATTTGCGTCTCGATAAAAAATGACGTGACTCGGGCATTGTGTAAGACAGACGTCGTTATTATAATAATCGTACATTCGGTTTAAGGTGCCGAGGAATGAATAATAATGCAGCCGAAATCGTTGTGGCCCCCGGTAATAATAATAATTATTGTTGTGATTGGCTATTGACATTGCGTGCGGGTAAATCAATTTTTTATGATCTGAAGACGAGTTATTATAAGAATATCACCATAAGAGCAGAGGGACTCGTAGCTCTATTAAATATCGAAATATGCGTTCACATCATATGTGATGCGCTTAAAATTCCTTTTTAACCATTTTTGTAAAATAATAATATTATAATAGAAGAGTCAATAAAATCCAGTCGTGAAATAACTCACAATAAATCCACCGTGGAGGCTAAAATAAATTTAAATCTAAAAAAGTTATGATCACTGTAATGACCAAGATTGGGCATCAATGAGTTAAAAAATTAAGGTTAAGTTTATTTTTTATTTTTAACTTAACCTTTTTAAATAAAATGTATTTTTTTAACTTGATTGATTTTTATTGATGCAAATTTAAATAATTTAAAATAATAATGAGTTACTTTTAATCAAATCTTAGTTACATTAGTTTATAAATGATTTAATAACAACTATAATACAATTATTATTGAATCGGCAGGTGTACACATTACATAAACATTTACTTTTAATTAGGTATTTAAAACCATATTATTGGCTATCTACGCACTCAAAAAAAATAAATAAATAAATAGAATTAACTGAACTGAAATTAATAAGTTCCATATAACTTTTAACTTTACTGATTTAAAAAAAAAAATTAGGATGACTATAACTTTAAATGTAGTTAAATGTCTTAGATGATCACTGAACTGAACTCATTTAAAAATTATTATTCACTTGCCCAGGCTTACTATAGACCACAGACCATATTATTAGGTATTATTAAATTTCAATAATTGAAACAATAATAGGCATCATTTCGAAAAAATGTATAACTCATAACAAATACCTAAGCAACAAAAAAATTTAAATAAGGATAAATATGATTTACAAGCAATAGAAAACACCAAACTATACATCTATTCCTAATATTTAATAAAATACACAATATTTGTTTTCGTCAATTTACATTTGAGTACAAAACAAATAGTCGAATATTTTAATAGTTGTATGCTCTAATCGCCAGCCATGGGCAGACAATCATACTTGGGTCGTGTATAATATTTTTTTTATACTGTGTCAAGGTAACTATAGTTCTTGTGATTTTTCGAAAGATTTAATTTGTTATTATATTATCATCGGTGGGTATCGGTCGTTTTCAGCGTCTTCAGAGGTTTGGCCAACGAATCGATATCATAGGTACTCGTGCAATATTATTATAACAATATTCGTGTCCAGACGATTTTGTCAGGTCGTTATCGCAGCCCTGTATACGAGCTTTGTTCGGCAAACAGTGCGATTAAAATATCTAAGTGCATAATATAATGCTGCGGCAGCATAATATATATACGCACAGACGAGCTCCGAATTGTGCCAAACGTCAATGTCTCAGAAAATGCATTATCTTGAATAATAATAGCAGTTGACCCCCTTCCCCCACCTCCCCCAACCACGACTGTCCTCGATATTACGGATATTTTTATTTTTATTCCGTGACACCCATGATATTATAATTTATAGAAAACAGATCAACAGTAAATTGTATACATAGTGGGATGCGAATCTGAGAGAGGAGCACTACTTTGGGACGTTTGGAAAAATATTATTAAGTATTTTTTTTATAAAATAAATCGTTTGTACATAAGTTCGTCTTAAAATTTATCAATTTGAAACATTAATTAAAATGTTAATATTTTTATCAAAATGTATCCATAATCTATGTTAGATAATCTAGATAATATGTACTAAAATTATTATTTTATGTTTTCTAAAAAAAAACATTTTCCTCTTCCGCCCACACTATTAACAATTTCTAGGTACAAACCTACGCGTTGTATGATACAGTAGAAAGTAAGTATACATAATTTTAAAGTGAATTATAGTACACAACAATTATAATATTATTTAAACAACGAGCTTAACGTCGAAGTAAAGTAAAAATATTAATAATTATTTAAAAATGTGTTATACGGTGAGACGCAATACAGGAATAAGCTATAGGGTAATGAAATAGTGAGGCTCAGATGACGTGATCAGATGAAGTGTTTGCAAACGGTAGTGAAATTATTAATGTACTGCTACCGGTTACCAATTACCATGCCACCATAGTACCGCGATAACTCGTCTATAACCTTCTTGAAATCCAACCACAATAAAATGTAGCTGATGCCCTAGCTGTCTATTATTTCATTATACACGGCTGCAACCCCTCGGGAATTTTACCAACAAACCACCAGCTGTGTCTCTTACACTGTACTCAACTACGTAGGCATAATATTATGAATTTACAACTATTATATTATGTATAGGTAACTATATATGCCGGAAAACACGATGAATCGTGAAGTGTAATCCGCATTGCAATCCATCATTTGAAAATTATATTAAAAAGTCACAACCACTCTTATTGTGTTTTCAGATGAAAGTGTTTCTAACTATTATTAGTTTTAGATCAAATATTTTTAAAAAAGGAGAACATTTCTCTGTCGAAAAATAAAACATTGTTTTTCAAATGTTTGTATTTCCAAATAATACCTTTCATTGATGCTATTTCGTAGCGCCGCCGGTCCGTTTGTAATATAATGTGCCTGAGTTCAACAGTGATTATCTCAAAACCGTTTAAGATCTTAATTGCATGATAAAATTATAAAAACGAAAACATAACAATAAGTCTTTAAAAGTTGTTTGTGTTTATTTAAGCAAACACCGATGAATTGTTTTTACGTGATTATATGTTTCGTTTCAAAGTTTGTGGAAATAATTAATTTCGCGTTTCTCACTCTCCATCATGGTTTTATCCAAATCAGATTGAGGATTACTTGAGCCGGTAGAAGTTCCTGATACCCTGAGTGCTCACTTGGCTCCGAATTCTATGAAAGTTAATTTCAGAGTTATAGCAGCTTAAGCCTTCAAGTTGCGTATTGAAAAGCATTTTGTATATTATTGTTTCTATGATCGAGGATTGTAATTTCTATGATCAAGGATCGTAAATGGCAATAATTAGCTAAAAAACCCGTTGCATGTAATGTTTAATTGAAAAGATGACAGGATAAAAATATCCGAAAATTCATTAGTTGCAGGATGGGTTTGCAGGTAAACAATTTGAATAAAAATTCTTAGTTATTCGGGTTTGTAGGGGGAAAAAAATGATCAAACATTTATTTGAAACACTGCGGGTCGCTTCTAGTAGGTAGCTAACGTTTTACGATATTTTTTTCCGTAAAAACCGTTGCTAAGAAATTCGTAAAAAAAACGATATTTTTAAATTACAAGCAGCGGCGTTCGATTTCCAAACACAATAAACGTCGTGGCAAATAGATATATACGGCATGTTGGGGTGCTCTGTCTATCGTCCCTCTCGACCGGACCCCGAGGTACAAGATCGTTTTCAAAAAAAAAAAAAAAATACTCAAGCACGCTCAAAAACGAAATCGCGAAACACCGCTGTAAGACCATCAACTCCACGGTCGAATTGTAAAAGCTACGGTGTAATACCTACCTCGTTATATTATATATATATATATATATATATATATAAACTCTATACTGGCGTGGATCTAGAAATCTGAAATGGAGAGACTACATTTTTTTCCGAATAAATACAATATTAGAATATGTCAGTTCATGACTAACGGCTGATTATATATGAGATGTCTGTTTTGGTAAAAATTGTCGCAGCTGAATTTACGGAATTCAATACGTGTGCATTTCAAATATGATACTTACGGACAAATACATAATAATAATTAATATACAATTTTTCCAAGGCCCCTTCCCCTTCGATCCGTGACTGAACCTTAGTGTACGGATCGTTCAATATTTTACATCAATATGTGCAGGTATTATATAATAAATTATAGGTATGGGTGTCCACTGCTATACGACGCCGATACACGCATCCGAAGTGATGAAGGTCTCACCAATAATGATAAAAAAAATAATAATAATAACGATAATACGCGATAGTGCGTCTAGAAACGTTTTGTAGACCATCGATGCTTGCAACTAGAGTGGCACGGAAAGGTGGTTAGATGGGGAGGGAGGGCTGTTTGATGGGTAATGAGGGTTCAGGGCTGAGGGGGTATCACGCGTGCGATTAAACGATTAATGATAAATTTAATCAACGATTTTAATGATTCTGCGGCCAGGACTGCTCTCCCGAGTGTTGTCGACCGTATAAATTACAACAACGAATATGATGTAGCGTGTGATCGGCGCATTAAAATAAAACGTTATCATCGTAAGGTCACGAGGCTCAGGCGGAGACCACCGTCACTATATGAAATATTATGATGTACCTAATAATACACGTGCGCCTTGCAAGCGATGGCGGTTAAGGCTTGTGGGTGGGCGGGTGAGTCGTGTGTGTGAGGACGTAGTCACCGAACTTTACGGGCAATCCGTGTATGCCGGTGTGTCCGGTGTGTCCGGTTAAGTCTTGGTCCGTTAACAGCTACAGCTCGGTGCGGTTTGGTGCACTTCGTTATTTCATATTATTGGAGCGCATGTTGTTGGTATAACAATAAAATACTGATACTCTGATAGGTACTCTGCACCGCAGAGTGTATGCCGAATTCCCGTTCCCAGTAGAGGCGGTTATTACATATTTTAATGTAATATATCTTTAAAATAGTTATATGTAGAGTTGTAAACGGTGAAGTCCGTTTGCTCAGACGAGTTCCGAATGAGAGAAAATCGTGAATCTGAACATCAGTATGCAGCTATGGTATACGTATAGTGTTGTACGCATAGTATGTAAAATTATACCATATTCTGGTGTTTTGGATCCTCTTTTTTTTTCGTCATTAATTGGATTCAATTCCTCGTTGGAGTGTTGTTTTATTTTTCAAAATATTAACCAACTTTAAACTTAAATGTGATCCAAACAAATGACTATTGACTGACGCGTCGACGTTAACCACTATGGCTCTCAGGTCTCATAAGCTTATGTAGAAATCGTATTTCTAAAATACTTGAATCTAACTAATTGAATGATGTTGTAACCTGTGTTTATATATAAATTAAGTAGCTTATGCCAATGCTCAAAATTACCTTACTATTTAGGAAGCAATGGTGTTATTAAAAAAACGCATTTTAAAGTACCTAATATTTGCATCATTGACCGGTTAATGACAGAAATTCTCAAGATTGGTGGTCAAAGACGATAAGCGATATAATCACTAATGACTAATAAGCAATAACTAGAACCATTTGTTTTTAATTCTTTCACCTTTTTAATCGTATTGTTGTATCCGATTGAAGTAAAATTAAAAAAAACAACTTAATTACTTTATTTAAGTTTATTTTATTTTACCTACTCAGTAGGTACTTTTAAAATTACATAATTAAACTTGTATCAATTAAATAGTTCATGAGTTAATGAATGCACTTAAAAGTTATAAGTTATAACAAATGATTATTAAATATAAAAAAATATAAATTACCCGCAGACACACTAACGATGAAACTATTTTGGATTTTCATATTAATTCCATAGAAATATTAATTAGTTCACCAATTAATAGAAACTAATCGAAAATCAAACATCAATACTAGCATATATTATTAATTAGATATATTGAACGAAGGCGGTAAACAGTTAATGAAAATAATAATGTGAACCGTGGAGGTTAATAACAACCTTTAAGTAAAACATGATGGATACAATACTATTGACTTAACTCTAAAAATGTAATTTAGTTTCTTAAATAGGACGTGGATTTAAACAGGCAATGCATACTGCAGTTTCTACATTTTCCAATTTTTTAGGTAAACGACGACGTTCACCACATTAACATCTATGACCGTGAAATACGCATTTAAGTTGGGATTTAATATTATTGTAACGTTGAATGGAGGCACTCAGGTGCAGCATTTAAGTAAGCATCTATGAGGTCATGTCCGGTGTATCGTTTTAGAAATAGCCGACGACACGTTCCGAAGGGAATAATTGTCGTAAACTACTTTAAGCATCTATTTTAACAATATGAGACCAATCAGGTGATTTAAAAGCCACGATTTGCCAGTAACACGCCTATATTCACTATATGGTTTACCACCACCACACACTATATGAACCGCAAAATCCGAGTGCACGTTCAATCTATAAGTGACGGTCGCGAATTAAGGGGGTCGGCTTCCCCCCCCCCCCCACACACACACACACACACCGCGGAACAGTAACTGTGCTAGCATCTGCTAGTAATTTTGAGTAACAAAATTTAAAAACAAATAAATGTATTTTATAAACCAATTTATAAATGTATTAATTTGGTTTCTGAATCATATTCGCTTTGGTAATACATAATTACTTTATAGTTTGTACCGTCTTGTGAGTCAACCGAAAGCGAAGCGAATCTTATATCTTATGCAGCCAATTAGACCGACGTGGCATGACGCATCATTAATAATATAAAATTCCTTTGTACTCATCTCCACTAATAAGAGTGTTTTTTTGTTGTTGTTGTTGTTGTTGTTGTTGTTAAATGTGTGTATTGAATATTCTTTTTTAAATGTTGCCCCTCACTCCCGTCCGCAAAACAAAATCTCAGGTCCACCACTGGCGACGGTGCTCGGTTCATTATCGTACATACACGATTACATTACTCTTCTGTATATACTCACTCACTCACTGACTCACTCATATATATCGGCCTGTGTGAGTGTGGGTGGGTATATGGGTCCCCGTTTTGTCGGCTGAACGTGTAATACGGAACAGTAAATATTCCATTAAACTTGGTGGCAATCAGTGTCAAAATCCCCCACTAGGATTTATCGCGTTTTCTTTCCCCTATTCCTACCCCCCCCCCCTCCCTCACCCCATCCAAGGCGAGTTTGACAAATGGCGGACGGGCGGGTGGCGGGATCGCACAACAAACTTTCCACTCGGATTTGTGTACAAACTTTACTCCGGTCGACCACTATACAATACACGCGCTGCGAGATGACGGCCGTCTCACGTATTACATGTTATATATTATTATTATTACAATATTAAACGCGCAGCACAATATACAATATAAAATGTGCGTTGTGCCACATTTATTATCACTGTTAGGTAAGTATTATAGTGTTATGTAGTTGTACGACACTCGTAAGTAAATTACTTTCGATAAGGCCCTGTACTATTTACGTGTCAGACTCGTGGCATGATGACTTGCAAAGGTGCGGGTTGGTCGGAACCTGTGAAGAAACATAGATGACAACTCGAGTCTGTGATGTAAATTCGATGTTGACTCAAGTCCCAGAGGTTAGTACTCGACAAATAATATTATACATTTAACCATAAATGTGCAAAGTTAATGTGATGGAGTTTTCGAATTAATAAGCCACCCTAGAACTAAATGAGCAACGAGCAGTGAAAGTTCTTACAATTGACTTACAAGTTAATATTAGCTATTCAATAAATATTACATGAGGTAATATTCAAATGTTTAATAGATGCGATTGGTTTGTGGCGTTATAATTATACATCAGCTCAATATCACATCGTTTAACCGTAATAGAAGAATACAAACAGCAATATTACTATTTGTATTCATTAATTCTTCTTACGAATTATTATTTCAATTTCTCTTATTAACTATTTTAAATAATCATATGTATAATAGCAATACTAATGTAACTCCCTATCACCACCATATAAGCACGCTCAAAGTTGATAGGTAGTTTACCTTTTCTATTGTAATATCAAAATTATAATAAATTCTAATAAAATAAAAATAAAAAATGTATGTTTATTAAAAAATAAGAAATGTCATTGGTTGACTAGCCGTTTCCGCACACCATTGTTTTTTGTTTTTCGTATACAATATCATTCATTATTATCTAATGCAAATTTAACACGTCCATCGCAGTTACCTAATTGAAGATGACGTACATTCGACGACACCTACAACTATACAGCAGAGCGATTTTCTCGGTTTTTTACCCTTAATTTCCACCCGGGTCACACATTGTTTTTGTTTAATTTGTGCCAAATGATTATTAACCATTTTGCTAGAGCAAACATTCAACTTAATACTTAATGCAAACTGTGGTGGTTAGCTGGCAATTACGCGTTTGAATAAAACATTCATCGGTTTATTTTTGATTAAAATCATTGCACAGAGAATAAATTATATTAAAAATAAATTATAACAATACGATGTGTACGGCATGATTCAGGAAAAAAAATTATTTTTTATTATTTAATAAAATAATATTTACCATATGCGCTTCACAATAATAACCGAATAAGATAGGTAGAGGGACCTAATTTGATAACATGTATACAATAAAAAAGTAATATAATATGAGAGGAGACCATAATATCAAGTGATAGAACCCAACGTTTTTCGTTTTTTTCCACTGATTGCTTTTTATTATTATACCTATATTGTTTTACTTCATTGGGCCTCTGCAGCAATTTCATTTTGGTTCATGGGTATGATTTATAGGTTGTGAATTTGATTAAATGTTTGATATTATACTGTAATGGATTCGTAAGAGTTTTGTCACTTAAAAATTGTATATTAAATTAAGTTTTAATCTTTTCCGAGGTACTATCTATGTCGGTTAGATAATATATTGGATTTTAACTTAAAGTACCAATTATTTTTTTAATTAACCGGAAACTGCTAAGTTATGGGATCGTTACGTAAACTATATAGTTAAATCATTAAATTAATTTGGAAATTAACTGACTAAAAGTTAAAAGTTTTAAAAATTACGTCTCTGAGGGCACCTATAACGTATTTCAACATCGCCGATAAAGTGCGGATAATATCCGATAATGCGATACGGTTTGATGATATTAATAATATTCTGATGTTAGCACATCGCGGTTACGATGATTAAACCTTTGGTGAAATTTTAAAGGCACCCACACGATGGGTGTACATTATACACATATTGTGTAGTAATAGGGCTGGTTCTTTGCGGCGACCCCACGGCGGTCGCAGTTAATTTTTACTGATTGTAAATTTCCTCTCGACATCCATAATAATAGTAATAATAATAAAACATAACGGACAATGACGGTGTGTACAGTGTAATCCAATTAAATGGAATTCGTTCGTTGTGATATAAAATGTATATTATATATATACATATATTGTTATGTCCACGCGGCGGCGGCGCCAGACGAGGAAAAAGGAAAATCGTCTGCGACAAAAAAAAAATATATAATATAACATTATCAAAAATATTGTTTTGGACGAGCGCCAAGTGACGATCCTTCGCATCAAGTCTCGAAACTTTTGATTTTTTCATATACTATATTAAATGGCATGATCATTGATCGCGTGTGTATATGTTTGCATCAATTTCGTGATTACTGGATATTTTAGATTCCGAATGGAGCGATCAACGTATTGATTTTACAATGAGATATGTTTTTTTATTAATTTTTTTTTTTGTGTCTGTGTACACTATGATTAGCAGAAATAATACTTCAATTTTATACTTCAGTATCTTTTCCGATGGAAAATTGAATCTATTTGCTGAGTCGGGGAGGTCTACATTTAAAATTCAATGTTTAATTTCCCATAGAGCAGGAAAAAACAAAAATAAAATAAAGGGAATTCGGGAACTTTTATCAGTTTTATTTTTTAAAGTTATTTCAAGTTCAAATTTGGACGAAATAACACATTGAAACCAAGAATAATGATTATTTTGTAGTTATTTAAAAATATTATTCGCGGGTACTTGACACTTTTATAGTAGGTACATTATTTTACCTTACACATGCAATAAGATTTACAAATGCAATCTTTCAACCGAAATGAATTTAACCTACTGGGGTACTATTGGCTAATAGTAAAATAAACTACTTCAACCACAATTTAATCATACAATAAATCTATTTAATAATATTATAAACTGACAAACTATCTTCACTCGTCTTCAATAATTTTATTTAAATGAATTCAAATTTAACACATCTGCAGTTACGTTTTCACTTTTAACACCTACAACATCATCCCCTGTTTTAACTTTTTTACTGAAAATGTGTTCTATTTAAGTCACAACTCGGATAAACCCATAAATTAGGCATTATTAGGGAAGTCAAAACTCAACAAAGAATTCATACGTGGAAAAATCAAAACATTAAGTGTTCGTTCGGAAATTTCCTAGAACGTATCATTTCGAAAATTCATCCGAATGCTCGGTAATGACCATGGATATGAAGAAATTCAAGATCATCAATTTCTATTTATTAATCATTAAGTTCCTCAATGGTGTATATCAATACCCTCAATAACGGGCCAAGTGCCAAGTGGAAATCCTTCGGCAAGACTTTTGATTTTTTTTTTTAATACACACCATACTACATTAAATGGCAAAGGTCATGTGTATATTATATTATATGTTTATGTTTGCCTCGATGATATTATTTTTTTTTTTCATGTATTTTTAAGCACCTATAGTGTTTGAAAAATATGAATATGGAAAGAAAAAACTCTACAAGGATTTCACAGGAATATAATATCATTATGTTGGGTGCTATTTCAGGGAACGTAACTACCGGATATTCTCCCTGACTGCTTTGTAGTGACCAAGAATATCAAACCATTTACGATGATCAACCTGTATTATTTATTAACCAATGAATTCCATAATTTCATAATGTATCTAAATAATTATATTCCTATTGAAATTGGCAATCGAAATATTAATATAAATTAATATAAATAGGTAAACAACTTATAAGTGCAAAACAAAATAAGTTGTTATTGAATTTAAATGGTTTAATATTTGTACGTATTATAATAATAATATTAACGAAAAATCAAATGTATGAAACACTACGTCATGGGAGATGTATCATGTAGGCATGGAAATTAGTAGAAATAAGATGTTAGTACTAAATATTGTGTTTCAGACGAGAGACGAGACAAATTCGTAGTTAATTATTAATAATTGTAAATTACAACACCCACCTGGCACTTATGGCTTATCACAGCGGTTTTAGCGGTTATACTAGATAATAACAGTAAGGTAAGTACTCTGTGTACTGTGGCTGCACAGTGCTACATAATAAAATGTAAATGGTACGTAAAAGTGTAATATACCAACCCAGTTAAACAATAACAGTTAAGTTATATAGCAATGGGACGATTCACATTTACTTGATTTACTGGTTAAAATATTCGCTTCGGCATAGATTTAGTGATCTTTAGAATATATTAATAAAAACAATATGTTCATTTAACATAAAACCATAAAGTATCTTTTTAGTATTTAATCAAAAATTACTTATAAAAGTATTGGACTTATATTATTTCAATTGTGTAACCCCGGGAATGCTCGTACGTTTCCCTTTGAAAATTCCCTGGAATATTCTGGCTAACTGGAATTTTTGGATGTCACGCCTACAACACGGAGCATTTTTTTTCTGTAGAGACATTCAAACATTATAATTAGTATAATTAATATTGATGGTGTATTTTATATTCCAAACGATTGAAAAAATTTCGTTTTCATATTTTCACGGAGTTGTCGTAAATTGCAACCAATAATCATATAACAGTCGTAAGTCATAACTATTAACTATACTATGCAATATTGTACACGACAAAATAACTCATTTTATGACCACTATAAACAATATCGTAATAATATAATGTGCGCTACCCGCAAACGCACGAATTATTGTTTCTCGAACGAATAGTCTCTTCGCATAAATTGTATTATTATGAAACTTGACATGTGTTTTTCAGACTTTTTCTTCATATTTTTTTTCTCCGCCAAATTTATTTGTTATTTGTCGGCGGACGGATGACGATTAAACCATAAGGCTTTATTAAATAGGTGTACGCGTAGGTACGAGTTTACGAACCACGGTTGAGCACTGAGCTGTAATTTCGGCGTGTCGTGGTTCCCAGAATTGTGCATTAAAAACAGGTATTTCCGAATTGGTTCCTGTACGAAGAAAAGTTATTTCCGAATAATAATCCCGGGATTATTCGAACGGCGTGTACCTGTAGGTATCTGGATTTGTGCCCCTCCGGATTCTTCGAGAATAATAATACAGCACGATGAGTCGTTAGTCCAGGCTTCGGGGTTTGGAACTTTATAAGTACACCATTAGGAAAGTCAGTGTCAGATATCTATTTAAATTCCGAAAACTGTTAACGCATAAATGGGCATAATAATATTGTTGTACGGTAATTTTTTAGCGGGCACAATATATATTCCGTTTTTTGTCTTTCTTTCTGTGACAAACAAAGCACAAGATGGAAATATGAGGAATTAATTTTGCGTTGTCTAACTTGAATGTAAATTCAACATTAAAATAAATACGTAATACATACCGAATGAAAAAAAGCTATAAT
Organism: Myzus persicae; assembly: GCF_001856785.1. NCBI lineage: Eukaryota > Metazoa > Arthropoda > Insecta > Hemiptera > Aphididae > Myzus > Myzus persicae. The sequence continues at coordinate 180,854 of NW_019104389.1, forward strand.
TTTTCATAACTCGTGCAAAATTAATGCATCTCAGCCCTCTGTCGTACCAAAATTTCATTATTTTAATTGTTGTTGCATAATTCGTTTTAGTTTTTTAATGCATATTTCACTGTTTTTTAAGCGAGTGCGCAAAGTTCTGAAACCTGATGATTACTCTTTCACGAGTAGAATGTATAATGCTTATCAAGTTTAGCCATTCAAGATTAACTATATTTTTTAAATGACGACCTCCAGTATTTCTTGAGAATTTCCACCCCATTAGTGCGAGAAAAAAGTTAAATATAAAATTATAATAGTATTGACTTTATGTTTAAAATGTTGCGATTATTGAGAAATTAGTAATGTTTTTACTTTGCATGCCATAGCAAAATTATAATGTAAGACAAGTTTCACGGCACTCACATTCTGTGCATTATGCAGTATTATACCAAATTATATACAATTGAGTGGGACCGAAGCAGACCCGTGGTCCCTTTAACTTTAGACATAGATGCATTATTATTTATAAAGAGCTCAACATGTCTTGTTGTCAACCGATTTCGTATCTAATCATATTATTTCAATTGTACCATAGTATCAATTGTTAATATATATTTTAGAGTAAACAATTAATGTAAAACAAAGACATAACTTCTTTAATATAATAATGTACTATGCTCATAGTTTGCTGCGACATAAAATGTAAAAATAGAATAATGATTCATATTTTGAATTTACTATTATAACAGTCGTGTTCACAACATTATTAAGTATTTAAATTAAGACAAACTTTATGACTTCATTTTAAGACAAATATGTTTTTGAATTACAAATATAATTCATATTTTTATGATCCAAATCAATGTTGACTAGTACAGCACTCTAATAATATGAAGGTAATAAGAGATTTAGAGTAGTTTTTGTAGATGTCTTTCAGAGTTTTGGTGCTTTTCACTATTTTTGGAATATCTTTATGTTTTACTCATAAATACCAAAAAACGACCTTGTTCGTCTCTACCGTTTTGTTTTCAATTTATATTGCAGAAGGGCCACATATATGAAACTTTCATTCAACTAGCAACAAAAAAAACCGTTAACAGGCCAAATAAAAAACAATAGTTTGCTCGTTCTACTCAGAGTATAAAATAAAACTTTATTTTACAAATACGGGATTTGTATTATTGCTTGAAGTACCGTCTCACCATTTCTGTCGGTCGGGAAACATACACTCAGTATTACAGCTATATCTATGAGTGTACATAAAGTTTTCACAGTCGTCGGTATACATTTGATTAAGAATGTTATGAACATCCTACTTGAGATTATTTTATGTTATACGCAATTTATAATATCCATCAAATATCTGGATTATCCAGGATAAACATAAAAAAAAAATTGTATAATATTACGTGTTGTGTTTTAGGTTCACCGTTAGTAAAGTGTAAGTCGAAGCTAGTAAAATTGAAGTCTGAGAATATAATAATATGCAATATGACGTGTCATGCTTACGAACATATTATTATAAAGACCCAATTGATGAATCCCAGCCTATATGATACTATTCTCACTAATATTTTGTTGATACACAAAAACATGTCATAATAATATTATTAAGTTCAATATGAGTGAGTGTACCTACCTACCTATGTGGCTAGACCTACTAAAATATGTATGGTGATCCAATAAATAAATTTATATTGTGGTAGAGAAACCTCGGCGTTAAGATTGATTCTTAGAAAAAAAAACATTGTGTCTGTAAAAGTTTGTAAAATTATAGGCTTATATCATCGGCTTTAAAAATCTGTTAGATCGTCAGTTACCTAATAAAAATATTAAAATAAAATCATATCACTCTTATGGTTTTGTTCAAAAGTCCAGCCTTTGATAGCCTGTCAAGTTTGGTCGTCAATATCTTCTACAAAATGTTAACAAAATCCAAACCCTCTATAAAAAATTAAACCTATGAATTAAAGCTCCATCGTTCACGAGGAATTCGCAAAATACACATAATGATAAGAGTTTTTGCAAGACTTAATTAAAAATATAAAAAACAATTAAAAAACTTTCATCGGGACATCAACAACAATCGAATAAGCTCACGTGGTAAGTACCTACAATATAGGCAACGAAATTAAGAATTTATTACAGACGCCTATATTATGTAAAGGACCACCTCACCTACCATTTCGAATTTTCGTCATGTTGACAAAGTTTGTCAAAATTTTAATTTAAACGCTTAAAAAAATAACAGTTATGAACTATTTCATTTTATGAAGAACCTTATATACATTTTCAAGCTTTTTGACCGGAAAACAAACATTTAACTAACAAGATTCAAAAAATTGAAATCGGTTCAATATATTTTGAAACTTGTTTGATGTCTTGAAAACTCTAATATAAATATTTGATTAAAATTTAAAGTCTTGGTTATAATTATAAAAAAAAAACACAATCGATTTTGTTGAAAACGGTCGTTGAGTAAATATTCCCATTTCACCAACGTGGTTAGTTAGTAATTCCCAATTATAATTAACAACAGTACTTTTCTTTATTTTTGACCCCAAAATACCAAATAGATCACATTAAAGTGTACCAGAAAGCACCCTCGACCTTGAAGATTAATATATCACGAAAATTTGTTTCTCTGAAATATTAACATAAATATAAAATAAAAAACACATATTACAGTGAAACTAAGTCTGTAAAATATTTTTACAATCTCAAATTAAACAGGAGGAACTTCACTATACATCACATACGTTCATAGACTGCAAGTTGTCAGATGTATTATCTGAATTAATTTTTGTGTATTACCTATGTCAATTTAAAAACAATTGCATCATAAAATACCGACGAAGGAAATTGTATCCAAAAAATAAATTTAAAACCTACACTATGGAATTTTTGAAAAATCTCATGAATGACTTTTTGAGTTATTCGATTTTGATATTTTTTACACTGGCATTTTAGTTCAGACTAACATTATTGAGCAACCACAAATTATTAATTGGCCCTTAAATCTGTGAATATTAGTAACAACACGGATTACACACTCTGATAAAATAAATGTTTAATGTATTTTTGTAGATACAAATAACGATACATATTTAAATATTAAATAACAACATTATGTTATATATTTTTTTTCAGTTTTTATAGTTTTGTCATATCCACGTTTACGCTTCTGTAACAAATCGTCGCTATCTAACACCCTCTGTCTTTCATTAGATTTTAATACAATTTAATAAGAAATATTATAATTTTATTACATATTATTTATATTTTTAGAGAAAATCAATCGCATTTTTTTTTTAGTTTTGCAAGTCTTATTTTAGACGTTCCGTGTACTATAACTACGTTTACGTTCCTGTCAAAAATCATCTTTATTGGTCATCCATCCAACAATCTCTGTTCTTTCATATCTCATTAACTCAAAGCTTCTTAATATTTACTCCTCCCATGTATGTCCTTCATACATGTCCACAATATTTAAAAGTAATTATTCGAAAAATAAGCTTGTATAATGTGCTTAATAATGTCTAACATTGTTATGTATTTTTGATTCTTGTAATTGGGCACGTCCCGTATTTCAATTAATAAATAAATAAATAAATAAAAAACATCGATCTGTTCTCCAATTTTTCAATTTAATGATTTTATTTTTCGTTAAACTATTTCGAAATTTATGTAGGTGCTGTCGTATCATTATTACTTTTGTTTTTTAGTCTAATATGATCGTTTTTTTTTTTTTGACACACCACTTTAGATCAAAATTAAATTACTCGCGATATGGCGTAGTGAGATTATTGTCATAGTGACGTTGAGCAGTTGATACTAAATGGCCGATACGCAACGTAGAACCGTAGAAGAAAGCTCGGGAAAACTGTCCTTCAAAAAAAAAAAAAACTTCGAAAGTATCCAGCCAGTCTCCAAGAATCAAGTATCCGCCATAGAAAAATGTAAAAAAATCTTTCCATTTTAATTCACCTGCATGTGAGTGGATGACCGTGTGTCGACCCCTGGGAACACTACACTTTTAGAGTACCTACATAACACGGGTTTTAAGCGCGACGATTATATCGACCGACCGGCTGCTTGGCGGATGCTAGAAGGAGGTCTCTCTTATTGATGCGCTAAAAATATTATACTAGTTTTTAGTTAATTATACGAAACATGCCGACGCAAGTACTAAAAAATGACGCCATATCGGATCGACGTCGGACCACTGAAACTCAATAAGCGGAGTGAGTGAATTAATCAAAATAATAATACGATCTCGATAGGAAAACGACATGTGAATTCCGAGCCATGATGAATAGTTGTGCTATCCGTGAAAATTGTTATCGTCATCACAACAGTTATATTAAAAAATCAAGTCGGAACGCATATCGTATGGGCACATTTCACATGTAATATACATATTATACGATAATATTATGCACAATACGCATTCCATGACGTATTTAGTTCGGTGGGTCGGACTTCGATGGCTGGTAGATGATATATTGCACTAAAATTATCCGTGCAGCAGTTGACAGCAGGTGATCCAATTATAAATTGACGTAAGTTGTTCATTAGATATTTACAATTCGACTGTTTACGTTTTTGATGGTATATTTTTACTTTTTTTTTTTTTTCGTCACTTTACATACCCAATGACATGTGCATTTTTAACTCCTTATTCGATAGCAGAATATTTCGTGGGGAGTACTCTGGCATTTTTTCTCCCGATACCGTCGTCCTGTAACGGCTTAAAACGATGTAAGTAGGCAACAGAAATATTTTCAAAAACGTTAATGGTTTCCGAATATACGAGTATAACGAGTGGGACTAACGTTGAATGGATCGCCCGGCACAGCCTGGGTACAATCTCGCCGACACCCGAGACCTGTCCTCCACCTCAGCCTCCACTGATGGAGATGTGCGCCGACCCGAGTGATTTATTATTATTTTATGAAACGCGAGTGTAATATTATAATATTGATGATGATAGCCTTATCGGAATCGTATAAAATGTAAACAACGCGCGTACAAACACGACCGTGATAAGACGCGTTATCGCGTCGAGCGTAATGTAAACAAATAAAATCGCCCGACCGTATAATAATAATAATAATAATAATAATAGTCGTAATAATTTTAACGCTAAAGGACAGAGATGACGACGGTCGACTTCGGGACATATTATAATAATAATAATAATAATAATAATAATAACGATGACGACGGCGATAGTAATAATAATAATAAGCCACGCGGCCTATGCGTTTCTTTATTATCGCGAGCGGTGAACTTTTTACCCGTTCCGCTCCGACCTTTACGCCTCCCACCCCGCTCCGCTCTTAATTGTATCGCAACCGTAACGTTATATTATCATTATTGTTACTATTACTATTATTACTATTATTTCAGTCCTCGGGGACACGACACGATTTTCCCGTCGGGTTCGGGGTAGCTGGGAGGGGGGGGGGGGGGGGGTCGGATACGTAAGCAGGTAATTCGATCTCGACCTAATGCCTCCCCCAGTGTGCTACAACTGTACACCACGCGGTGCACACGCGGCTTTCCCGCAATCCGAGTGTGGCACTGCGACGACGACGACGATAATAATATTATTACGACGATTATGCGTAGGTATATGGGAGGTATATACCGTACGGTTCTTGTGTAACCGATAAATCATATTGCCATTCGTTTGCGTATATTATTATATATGATTAAATGATATCCCGCGACAGGCGCCGGAGAAGTAGTGGGTCCGTGCGCGGGGTGGGTAGGACGGCACATATTACTATACAAACTCCTATAAATTAAAACAAGTCTAAACTGTGCACCACGTACGGCAGTCGTATAATGTAATAATCATAATACAATGTCGATTTCAGTGCCCATACACAATATACAAATGCAGTGAAACTTCCTAATTACATGGTCTCGTGGCCCCCCAAAAAAAAAATCATGTGACGGAAAAATCAGTTTAATTAAATTAAATACATTTGGTCTTACTCTAGTTTGGCCCTCAAAAGTATTTTTTCAAAGAGAAAATTTCCTTATAATCGTCGGACAGTTGTCGTTATTTTCTACTTGGACAGACTTAGAAGCGTATTTCCCAATAGGAAGAGAAGGCTAAGATACCCGGGGTGGAAAAATTGAGGGAAGAAAATTGTGTAGTAGTAATAAATATTATTAAATTAAAATGTAATACATTTTAATTTTTTTTTCAATATTTTTGATTTTGAGTGGGTTCATTGTAAGTACACGTATTTTGTATTCGTTATAATTTATGGTCATAATATGTAAAACTAATTCACAAGTCATCATTTATATACATTATATTATGGTAAACAGTTATTGATAAAGATCAATTTAAAAATGGATTATGTTGTACTTAATGCATTTTTTTTTTATCAATGATGGTTCGAAAAAATTGTGTCTTATTAAATTTAGTGGACATTAATTAAAATGTTTCAAGGTAAGCCAAAAAACTAAAAACCAAGAAAAATAAATTGTCTGAAAATTCAAATGGATTTAAGTACTATTATATATTTTAATATTTAGAATATTTTGGAGAAGGTGTTATAACTTATTTACTCATAATTGTGGTGTAAAATATTTAGTACCTATAGTCGTAAAAAATCTTAATCCACCTCTGAAAGAATTTTTATTGGAAACACTGATAGATTTTGGCCACTTTTCACAAGTCCATTTTGGTAAAAGAAAAATATTTACCACTGAATAAACACATTAAGCTCATACATATTATGTCATGTCCGGACTTGCTATGTTCAACAAAAATAAAATGCATTACGATCTCATAAATAATAATAATAATACATAACATAATATGCCCGGAAATTGCGTTTTTATAATGTATAACCCTGCGGCCTGCTTATATATAATTTTATTTTGATATGTTTGATGACATATTATGATTTGTAATTAGATATACCAGATACCTATATTGTTTTATAATTATTATTAATAAGAAGTTAAAAATGGTCGATTCGTCTAAAAATCTGACTATTTAAATATGATATTAACAACAATATAAAAGAAAAATTACAGCTGTAATTATAACATAATAAAACGCGGTTTATATTATAACAAAAAATATATTTTACAAACGTCAACGAACGTTAGACAGAACCGGTCACATTCTGCAGACCGAGCTGCAGGGGCCGTTTTAGTACCTACTCTACCCACGTAATGAAGAGAAAAAGTTGAACATTCTAAATTTACAAGTAATAGGTCCCCTGCGTCGTTTGTCTCCGCGAGTAAGACCATACTCCAGAGCGACTTTCCTAATAGTCGGTTCATTACTAAAGGTGGCTAAGTACCACCATAAATATTCTCTTGACAAAGTGTCCCGAATCATAGGCGTGGTCGTTTTGGAGAGCCGAGGGCAGCGCAAGTCTTCCTCCACCCCCACCACTACCACCACCACCTCTATTGACGGTCATCGGGTCGAGTCATTTTGAGAATAACTTCATATTTGATTTTGATACGTGGGCGTAAAATTTGCTTATTTTTTTTTGTCTAGGCAGATTCAATTGTTATTGTTTTCGTGTTATGTATATTATGTAAGCGGTGTTTTTATATGTCTTCTTTTTTTTTATGTATTTGCGTTTATTTTTTAGTTTTATCTTCTCTAAAACGATGTGTTGGAGGGTACAACATCTAAAGCTTCAAGTGACCTCAATCACCGCCATCCAACAGTAATTTTGAGAAAATTCATTATTTATACGTAACCATAAAAAATGTTTGTTTTTTTTGGCTTAGGCAACATTCAATTATAATTGTTTTCGTATTGTGTTTATAAACAGTGATTTTCTATGATAAGTCAAGGTATTTTTTTTTTTTGTTTATTTCTTGTATTTCTGACCACTTTTTGGATTCCAAAGGGCCAGGAAGAAAATACAAGTATCTAAAGTTTAGAGTAACATAATCCAATACATGGTGTAAACCCTACAGATATATAAATATTACTTTTTCACATACCACATAGAATTCTCCAGACAATTGCGCAAAACTAAATCCACAAACTATAAAAAAGTATATTGAAAATGAACCGAAAACATGCATTGTTATTGTGACTTAGGGTGGAAGTTAGTGCCTGGGTGGTATTTTTAGGACTAGTTGAATCAAAATAAGCGCCTTTAATACATGATCTTTAATATGCAGTTAATTGATACAATTTTTTAGTAAAACAATTATTTTTTTCTTATTAGCTTAATAGCCTACAAGTTCAATATTTTCGAACGATCATAGTTTCAAGTCTATGCGTCCTGATACAACTTCCTGACAGTTTAAAATGATTTTAATATAATCGTTGTCTTTGATGTTTGATCTAGGGTAAATAAGTACTCTACTAAATAGTATATATTTACTTAGTATTAGTGAAATATGATTTGATATTTGCAGACATATTAATAGCTCCGAGGGTGGAGGTGAGAAGCAAACAGGAATGTCCCACACGACCCTTTGACCTATGCAAATGCTTCAGGATTTTCAGCACCCCTTTCTAACATAATAATCTGTTATATTAACAAAGCCTCATTGGCATTATTGACATTCATAAACAGAAGTAATTCTAAATGCTTAAAATGTTCACCAATTATTTATGCATAATACAATCTTGAGTTTTTTTCCAAAACTTTGGCTTTGTATAACATTTGAAAAACTTCGTTGATTTCTTGCCAAAAGTCAAAATTATACAGGGTGATGTATTTGACGTGAGACAGTCACTAATTGATATGACACTATCGTTTTTAAGATTATTTATTTTACATGCTTTGAAGTCGTTACTGAGGAACAATTTCGGGGGGCAAAAATGATATTTTTCCTACTTTTTATTGCTGTACCTACTATATTTTCAATATTTTGAAAGACAACATACATTTTTTTCCCTATTATTCGTAGTATTTCAATATATAAAATCAAATTATGGACAATTTGTTTATTAATTGATAAGTTTTTAAGGTATTGATTAGCGGAGTGGTGGATCGACATTTTGTAGGTACCCACTATTACTGTAACATTTCAAGTTGAAATTTAAATACTTATAAGATTATGAATCATAAACAAATCGTCCAAATTTGATTGTTATACCTAGAAGTACTTTATAAAATATCTGGATTTGAAATATGAAATTAAAACTCATTAAGGAAGTAGAAATAATTTAAATATAAAAATGATAAAAATATATTTTGCTGGGGAAACTTTGTTTAAGAAAAATAATTTTTAAAAGCATTAATAGTTATTGATAGAATCATTGGCTTTTGTTAAATAGATCACTCGGTGTAGTCTATTTGTTTCGAGGGCTAATGTATTATTATAATTGCAATAAACTGTAATAATATGATTTGAATGTATTGAAGAGTACAAAAACATTAATTGTCGTGTAGATGCATACATATTTGATGTAGTATGTCAAACCACCAGTGTGTACGAGTAAATCCTAATATTTACAATTTTGTCGGGGCTAAAGAAAATTTGATATAAATTGTATTTAAAAAAATATAATGGACGTCTTTTGCACATACTAAGAGCGCATTTCTTCGGGATTTCCTGTCAACGTTGATTTCGAAAACAATGCTTTGGAATTATCAATCAATTTTCGCTCTATGTGGATAATACAACGAAGACATTTTTGTAAATAAATTCAACGTTACCCACCCCTACAACAATAGGGCTTGAGTGCGATTCGAATCGAAACGAATTCGCCAGAAATCAAGTGGCATATTGGTGAAAAATTAAGTTAAGCCAACAGTTGTACTGGTAAACTTTATAACTGGGACTCGCCTACAGCTACGCCGCCATGACTCGCGTGAGTGGTGCATTATTGTATTATAAATTGCTGTGGCACGTACCTTCATGTGCGGACTGACTAGGTAGAGCAGTGGGTTGGCTCGGAGCCGTTCGTTTTCTTCTTCTACCCTGCGCATTTCCTCCCTCCTGGCCGAACTCAACACGGACACCTCTTCCCGGGTGATCGAAGCCGGAGCGTTCAGCGGCACTTGGACGTCCGGCAGACTCTTTTTGCGCTGCAGTGCCACCTGTACCGGAACCTCCTGCGAAACACAACGACAATATCGTAGATTATTGCAACGTGAAAACGTTATAAGACAAGCGTTAAGCAGTAATTATTATATTATCGTTGTTATGATTTTGTGACGAGACAAAGTATATGCACGTTTTCGAGATCAGACTCAACTGTTCGTCATAGATATATTATATTTTATAATATTTTATAATAATTATCGTTATGTTGTTGTATAGAAAAAAAACGTATAAAATCAAAATCATTTTCCATCAAACCGATATGAATGCGAAGGGTCTATGAAATAACAACCAGATAGGTACATTTTTTTGGTAAATAATTTTAACACTTTTTTTTTAATCACCAATATTTAAAAAAAAAAATCATGCACAATTAGGTGCAACAAACGTACTACTCCAGTATGTATAGCAGCCGAATGACGTGTACAAATATATACCTAGTTTTCTGTTATTTAATAATTGTGTAATAGGTGCAACAAACAGATAACTCATCGTTCATCTGCAAGTTTTGTCCGTTGATTTTGTTCTGTAACTATAATAAAATAATATTTTAAATATTATTACCTCAGATTTTTCATACTTAGTTATTGCATAAAGTTTGAACTTTTAAACTTTTAAACAACATTACTTTGTGTTAGTGAAATCAAAATTACCCTGAACGAATAAGTATACGCATGAATCGCGCAATAATATCTTTATGAATGAAATCCTTTATTCAATTTTAATTTGAAATCAAATTATGAATGACGAAGATAATATTATTATTACAATTTTATTATTATAATATTTTATTAACTAATCTGTCCTCCGAAACAGAAAGGCAGTAGGTATATTATTAAAAAATCAAAATGTTGAAAAAAAGAGTTTTTCATTTTTCAGTATGAAATGATAATATTTCAAAAAAAATTTTCACCTTTTATGAGAATTCGGCACACAATGCAGTATTATTTGTTTTATTTTATTTTATTTACCAGTTTATTGATTTTTTAAAAGATACCTACTGAATTTAATTTTAGTATTTTAGTAAAGAACAACTAAATCAATCTATCTCCATTGTTTTTCATATTGCTGATTTTTGTTTGAATGTTGTCAACAATATAAGATAACAACCGATTTCACAATATAATTCATTTGTATACAATTATAATGATGTAAGTTTTAGTCGTAATACCAAGTAACTAGTAAGTACGCAATATTCGAGATAATGGAAAATAATAAAAGCTAATTTGCTATTTAATAATTACAGGTTAACAATCATAATTTTTACTTTCGAAATTTCGCTTCGACAGCATTTGTATTTCCGAGGGCAGTATTGCACCTATACTTACGTAGAGTGTGGTCAACCATGTTATCTCATTTTCCCATACTCGGGGAAAACAAAAATTCCGGATAATCAGGACTACAAATTTTACGATGTTATTTTATGTAATCATTAATCAGTGTAGTCGAATGATAGTAGATACTAAGTATATAGTTCAAAATAATGATTCACAATAATCATAAATATGCATTTTGGAAACAATTTGGTTGTCCAAACATATTTTATCGTTTTTTTGATTTAAAAGGAAATTTAAGATTTAGGAACCAACTATAACACTATGTCGGATTTTATGTTAAAATTGAAATTTTTTTTTTGTTTATCAAATCACTGAATAGTACTTTATTATTTTAGTTCTAATCTATTTATTCTTTACTTTACTTTACTATACTTTATTTAATAATCTTTTTAGGTACTTAATAATAATATATTATACATATTATATACTTCCATTATAATTTAATTATATCTACACTGTGACAAGTGGTCTGACATTTTCTTACTCAACTAATTTTGATTTATATTATCGAATTCAGAATTTTATAAATGTTTGTAGATCAAAAAACAATAATAATATGGAATTACAAAAAAATGAAGAAATTTTTTTAAAACACATTTTAACCAAGAAAAAAATCACAACATAATAATATGATAAAATGTAAATGTAAATTTAAAATTTAAAAAAAAAACTTTGAAAAGTTTGAGAGAACAGAATATAATATAATCTCGCTTTGTTCATCTCGTCACAACATAGTTTCGTGTAATTATTTTAAATCTGAAAGAAATCTTGAAAGCCTATTCCGTGCACACCTCGGTACTTACAAAGTGGGTAGGATTTTGTTAATAACAAGTTTACTGTAAATGTCACTGTTTTGAAAAATGATCTTTCTAAAGTAGGTACTGCCTGCGCACAGTTCCCTGTATCCGAGATAGGGTGGGCGATGAAAGTTTTCCAACAATTTTACTGTCTCGTAAAGTGTTTTCCGAAGAAAGCTAAAATAAAACGCAGCATTATAAAAACCAATAATACACTCGCTCGGCACCGAGTTCGAAGTCAATCGCTAAATTTAAATGTGTATACTCAGGATTCTATAAATATAAAACTTAAGTATTGAAATGCTTTCTAACGAATAAATCTTGAGGTAAGACTCTGAACAGGGCGGGGTGGAATCGCTTCGGTGTATTTTTAATCACACCGTACAATAATAAATTGCACATATTTCAACTTTGACGCCTTGCATGCGTCACTCCCTCGTCGTAAATAAATCTCAATTTAGAAATAAACTAGAAGAAAATAGTTAATGAAATATATTATGTTCGTGATTACATTTCATAACTAATGTCATATTCATCCAAGCCAAGAACATAATATTGTGTAGCTGCCGTGTGGAAATTAAAATTTACCATTCAGCCACACGTTTCCAATATGTCAATATTATGCACTGCCATAACGCTCTATATTCGAGGCTTTAAATGCTTGTAACTCATAAACTACTCACTCAAAATTTGATTTTTATGCGATTGAAGTACTCAAAAAATGTTATGCTTTGATGAGATAAAGAATGAAAAACGATTAAATTAACTAATTAACGATTGAATTAACGATAAAAGAATGTAATGATTTAAACGACTTAAAAATTATGTAAAAAAAATTTTCAGAAACGTTAATAGTTATTGAAATAATATGAGTGTTAAATTTGTTCAAAGAATCACTAGGCACTTATATTACATATTATATTATTACGTCTTATGTTAAAACATCTGTGACGACAATATATGGTACTGACAGAGATAGCAAATGAATCGACCGGAGGAGACTCATTAATAAAAATAGACTAATAATTATTATCGTTGCGAGACCCACCCTATACGTACAACCCTCCTGTACAAACTGACATAGTAGTACACCTTAGACCTTATTACCGTAGTTGTGTTCTTGTTAACGAGCAATATGACGAAATCAATACACAAACACACACATGACTCATGCACACAATAGTTCACATATATCGAAGCTCGGCCAGCCGAAATAAGTAGTTTCACTGTCGAGTGTTTCTATTTATATGGCGTACCTACACGTCGAACAGCAGACGAGACGTCTCGACAATAATTGGGAAAGCGTATGAAATCGATAAATCTCGTCTCCCCGAGTCCGTCCAAGAACTATATACTAGGCACAACTACAACCATAGGCGGGTTTGTTTTTATTTTTCTAGCTCCTTAAAAATGTTTTATCGTCGCACCGTTCGAATAAGGCCTCCGCCGGCCTTGCAGTCGTACGGCGAACGAGCGACTTTGAAAGTTTTCACATTTATAAAGGAAACTATTTGTATCGCTGCAAACTCGCAACCGAACTTATTGTCTATGAATAACTATTTTAAAAATACGTTTTTACTCGACCAGAGCGACACGCATCTATTTATAACTGCAGCCCAGTCCCAGCATGGAACAGCTCATGATTAATTCATTTGTCAGGTCCGCGAATTCGATCGAGTCTTACACTTTTAAAAGCACAGTCGTCAGGGAAACTTACGAGGGTAAACACATAAGATAATCATCGTCAATAAACTAAAATGAACATCAAACAATATGAAAACAAGACCATTACACATATTTATCTCAAACAATAAAATAATTGTACCTCTCTCCGAGCAAAGTTAGGACTTAAATAGGTACCTATGCCCTAATATTATTGTGATAATAAAATAGAAAATGGTGCTGCGAATTTTTAAAATAAAATGTCACAGACGAGACTGTCGCCGATGAGTAATCACTCTTTTTAAAGACTAAAATAATCAATAACCACTAAAAGGTAATTATTGTATAAAAATATAAATGAAATATAAACCACGGTAGGTATGTGAAAATAATACTAAAATAATTAAAAAATTTAATTTATTTTCAATACAAGCCGAATGAAGATGAATCATCTCTGTCACAGATTATTTAATAATCCAAACCACCCAGACGAGTTTTATACAGTGTAAGTTCAGTGCTTGATTGAGAGGAACGAGAGAGTGGAAGACTGAGTCTCTCTTCTTTAAAAAAAAATATTTATAAGTCCCCCTTCTAATTATATCATTATATTTAATCAATTAGACAATGTTTATATTTTACCGCAAAATAAGTTTTTTGGAGCACACGTCTTGAAACAAATCCTAAATTAATGAGACATAGATATACGTAGGTTTGTGACAAAAATATTTAACGGACGAATACAACAAGTCCCGACTCTTTATTTGTGTATGTAACAATTCAGTCAATTAATTCGAATTTGTATTAAAAGAACAATTTTTAATTTAATATGTTTACAAAACCTTGTATGTTTGGGTTAAAAATATATTATCAGTTATTTTTTTATCACCATTTTTAACAAGTTCCATGTTCGTGTTCTCTCTCTGGCCTACTTGCAACATAGTCAACAACCAGAATCATTTTTTTTTTTATGTTTTTGAGTTATCTTAGAGGAAAATTACAGATAGCAAAAACGATAACGAAAAATATTTTAGAGGGTATGACTTATCGATTTATATAAAATAAACTGTCTAAAATTTTAAATTTTAAAATTTAAAAAAATGATTTATTCATCATTCAAATAATAAAAAAAAAAAATTATATTTTGAAAGTCGAATACAAATGCAAACATGAAATAACAATAAAACATGAAAACAATATGTCATATTCTCAAAGTATTATCCTCTATACATTTTGTAGTAAGTGATTTTACTCTAAAATTACTTAAAAATCATAAACAACGATTTGAGGTGAAACCGTTTTGTCTATGTTTCGTATGGGTCTGAGAGAAAACAAATATTGCTCTGAAATCCTCTTAAATCTGAAAGAAACATTATAAAAAAGAAAAAAATTTAAGACCTAAAAGTATAGTACTTTATATTATAATCTACATAATTTTTTACAAACAAATTAGTAGTGAGTAGATAAAACAATGAAAAACTACAAACAAAAGCACACATTTCTGGTTTAAAATAATTTAAAACTACTAAAACTAAAACTCCTCTTCTGCAAAACTAAGTGCTCATAACATACAATTATTGTTGTTATCTTAGCCTTCGGCATTATGCCATAATTTTGGGAGCATTCATAGATAATTGTATGACGTTTGAAATCTTTATATCTCGAACACGTGATGAGATTTTTTTCTTACTCAGATTTCTCCGATCATCCCTCCACCCTTCACCTCTTTTTAACTTTTCCAGCAACTCAAGTGGTTTATAGTTGGCTTGTAATGGTTTGAAAAGTTTTTAATTTTATGACAGACTTCAACGGGAAAATAATTTTTATTCTTTTTTTTAAACCCGGATTTCCTTGTATTTATTTTAAAACAACTTTTTAAATTATCTTTTTTATCAGCCTGAAATTTACATGGGCAAACCAATTTTGTTTTTTGAGTCAAGTGCCTTCGTATACTCGACGTTTGTTGACAATCTATTAAATTTTCGTTTGGTAGTGTTGAGTACAACATGCGATGCGTCAACAATAATAAAAACGTAAATAAAATTGCACCTATCAACATGCACAATTTAATATGAGCTAAGGCCATGTGTACTTTTACCGTTTAACATATTATTCCCAAAGTATAATAATAATATTAAAATATATTAAAAACCTGTATAAACAGGTAATTAATATTATTTTCATTAAAAGTGAAACATATTTATCAAAAGGAAAACAAATTGTGTTACATCCAATATTAATTATACCCTATAGCGGAGATTGGTCAACTACGCAAATTGTAATCTTTTTATATGTCAACTTCAGTTCTTTCATAATAATTCTTAGGTAAAAATATTAAGTAACAATAATAATATGTTTGTTGATATTTTTTTTTCAAAACAGTCTAAGCTAAAGTATTATCTCATTAAATCTGTCCATTCGGTCCTGATACGAATAAGTTATTATGTGTAACGAAATTCATTAATTTTATTCTCTCGTTTATTATACGTCCACTGCGACGAAGACAGTTGAGTCATAGGATTATCTCATCGACAAGAGCACATTTGTGCACTATTCCCACAAAAAATATTTCAATTTTTTCGTTAACATTTCTTCAGACGACGTTTTAGAAACCACACACTTTAAATGTGTGTTTTTAAAATAACAATAATTATGTGGACACGCTTCACAGTTATAACAACATCGACTGCTATGATTATTTATTATTATTTTGTACATATTATTATTAAAATTCTCGTACCCGTTAACGCGTTAAAAAATGTGTCAAAAAGACAACGGAGCTATGGAATTGCTCGACACAAAACTTGCATATCCAGTCATGTTTTCGTAAATATAATACTTTTAGTTTCAAAAAGAAGACGTGATAACAAATAAACATATTATAAAATATTATCTCTTGCCGCTCTTTTTTATATATCCTCTATTGATGCACTAACACTATATAATATGTTTTAAGTTGGATTTTTAATGCAGAATATGACGTCATGGCACCTCGTTGTTTCAATCACAACAATTCTGCCGATTTTGAATCACAATGAGTTTACGGTATATTATACGGTACACATAGATTTATACTTGTTTTTAGAGTTTAAAAATAGTAGATAATATTCAAATTCAAGAATTGTACAAACGAGCTTGAGAAATTAAATTTGATTTATATTTAAGTAATTAAATTTCGTGTTCTGCATAAATAAACAAAACGCACTAATACTCACACAACGACTGGTTTACACAATTTTTTTAAGACAAGCCGTCGAGTATTTTTGTATTATTATTGAATTACTACAAAATCCGTTTCATAGTCGCAACTATAATGGGACAAATATTATTATTTACAATGCTCAGAGGGCTTGCGGATACGTCGCCACGTGGGCTGCGACTGGTGCGTTCAAAACCCTCCGCGGTGTATACTTTTCTAAAAACGATATAATATGTACACAAGACGAGTATAAAATTCCGAAAAGTGTAAAGTTTGCACCGCGCTGACGACGTTTGGGTGTTAAACTCCCGGCTGCTCGGCACGGTTTCCCGGCAAAGTTTCTCGGCCAGATGATAAAGTACTTTGTTGTAATATTTGCGATCAAACTGTACCCTGCAACTAAGCGATTTCAAGTGACAGACCTCCGCCACCCACAATCCCCCCCCACCCCTCTCGGCCACCATCGCTCCGGGGCCGAGAACAAAACGCAGAGGAAAAAAAACACGCGCGCGCAAAACCAACAAAACTTTTATCGAACCCCGTCATTTTCCAAACAATAGACTTTACACTCGTCGCAATAATAGCGCGGCGGCGGCAGCGGACATAGTCCTCCGCCTTTTTCCGAGACAAACTTTTCACATACACATACACACGTACCTATAGAGTATATGCACTCTATACATAACTTATAATATGGACGTGTTCTATGTATTTATATATATTACCTAACCGGCAGACATCCACACCGAATTTCGCCGAGTGCCAACTGTATATACAGGGTGATCGGTTAACGCGGTTTATAAGGTGTACCAGTGTGTTTTCGAACTCAAAGTTTGCGTATTAAAAATCCCCCCCTCCACCCATTTGCATTCCGCGACAGATGATTTTTTCAAAATCTGATTTTTGGAATATTCAAATTTGCTGGCTCGTGAACGCTATATGAATATGGTTTCAGATTCTTGAACGGTTTTGTGCTACTATAGTTTCCTGTAAGGCTTAATTCTGAAGTTTTTTTCACAATAAGATAGTGTGGATACCCACAAATGTATAAACCGCGATTGGGTTACCAGCAGTCTTGTCACGCGTATTGATTGTTATTGTTATTTATATGGTCACTTTATTTTTTCAAACAAGTTCCGAGTTTCCCTACGTGTGGGCTCACGCACACGTCACGCCATTCGATCACAAACGCAATCGAAACGACGACACTATTGTGTAATGATTATTGTACGTGTACGGTTTATCGAAAGTAAATATCGAGAAGAATAAGACCGGCAGAGGGCAACAATTTCTCATGAGATATTTGAGTTTTAGTCTTAGGATTTTCGAATTTGTTTGAAGGAGGTTTTTTCGAGACAGTGAAACCTTTTTTTATTAAAAAAAAGTTGTCACGCGTTTTATAGTAGCACGACACAATATTATTATGTCTACAGATTGGTATAAATGTATGATAAATAGACGACATCGATTGTACGAGTACAACATAATATTGTAAATGAGTATTTGTTTTTAAATGTAACCATAGTTTTTGAGATGAACGTATTCAAGTAGCTAAGTAAATAACGGAGATGAATTACGTACGATATACAATAATATTATGTATAAATAATAACTATTAAGTGTGTATAATTAACAATGACTAATGAGCAACCGTTTTTAACATAATATTTTAAGAAGAAGAATAATTGTCCGTAGGTAAGCAATATTGGAGCAAACATCCTGAAGAAATAGGAACAGGTCACATGTGTGAGGTCTTTGAGTCTAGGCCCGTTTTTCTGAGACAGTTAAACATTATTTTTCAGAAATTTGGCCTTATTATAATATTATGTCTATAGATATGTAATATATTATGATATATTGATACAAATAGTTTATTTAATAGAACAATGTAATGCAACATTTTAAATTAGTCTTTGTTTTTCAATTTACCAATAGTTTTAGAGAAAAAAGTATTAATAACGTTAAGTAGGTAAGGACAAAAAGAAAGTTAACGTATTATAATATATGTATAAGTAATCAAATGTATGTATAATGAGCACCAGTTTTAAAATAATATCTTATTATAATAATAATAATAATAATTGTCTGTAAACAAAACTCGGTATCTGAATAAAATACAGTAGACCTGCAGAGGTGCACTGAAATAATGACAAATGAGATATTTTCTTTGTAGGATTTGGTTTTTTTTAATTTATTGATCTACTTTTTCCGGGACAATAAAACACTTTTATTTATAAACGTAGTCATTCATGTTTAATACCACAACATAATAATATTATTAAGTCTACAAATTGGTAACCAATATTATACTGATATACAATGTACGAACACGGATTGTACAATAATATATTTATATATTATGCGCTAAGTTAGTATTTGTTTTTTAATTTATCTGTAGTTTTCGAGATAAACGTCAAGTATGTATGAGAAGAAAACTGAGATGAATGCAATAAATATGCATAAGTAATAAGACGTACTACAGTCGTATGTACAACGAGCACCCGTTTTTGAGATAATATTTTAAGAATGAGAATAATGCATTTTCGGTGAACAGAGATGAAAAGTCAAAACATATGATTTAGTTTCAACTGCTTTCGAATTTAATCATGCCAGCTGCAGCAGTCTAAGTTATACCCACCTGTACTGTATCGAGTTTACTTTATGGTTTACTTTGATTATGATTTCGCTCGAATCCGTTCAAACGTTATGACGTAACCACCAAAGACCGATCACTAGGTAAAGCTAGAAAATTTACTATTTGAGCTCAGTGAAAGCTACTTAAATCGTAATATTTAACTATGGATTTTTAAAAAAAAAAAATACGTTGTTCACCGTCCTACAGGGTGTACAAATCGTGTTGGTAAAAATTGTTTGATAGAACACGACTGCAGAAAACCAATCGTAAAATATACTGATAGACTTATTTAATTTTTATACAAAAAAAAACTTTTTTAAAAATTAAATCATAGTCGATAGACTGCGTTCTCGCTTTATCATAGTAATCTGTTAGGTGTGTTTGAGTTTTAAGTGTAATTAGACTCATCGATTGATTTTCATAACTGTGTTATACGCGCCGTAGGTATCTATATTATATTCGTTTCTTCTATTATTGAAAAATTGATCTAATATTAAAAAAATGTTATGAGATTTTAACTGATATTGAACATAAAACGAATACAGTAAACATTTGAATAAGTATTTAAATTTTATTCGGATTTATATTTCAAATTATTTTTGTTTGCTGTTTATTCGAATTTGTTCAAATCGTTCAAAATCTATAGCTATATTGTAAGTCATTGTGTTCGAGTAGGCTATGTTGGTTCACCTTAAGTTCTCGAACCAAACCGTAGGAATAGTACAGTCGTAATTAAAATAATAAGTATGATAGAGAAGACGTATTAAGGTTTGTAGTCTTGAACTTAACCTCTAAAATTCTTACACTTTCCGTCGTCGAACTAATATAGATTACAGACAACTCCGGACGATCTCACATGGGCAATCACGACAATCACCGCACTTTATTCTGGTTTAAGATAGTTTAGAGTAGTTAAAATAACACTATACAATCAAATACAATTTGAACCATTTCATTCTCGATTAGGTTCAGTCTTTTACTCTTTTAAAGCGCAATCATTACTGACCATTGTATTAAACTTACTTATAACGATCAAAGTTCGCGGTTTTCAGAGTGCGGTTCATTGGTTAATTTTGTCGAAATTTGAACATAAATACTTATTAACAGAAAAGTGTAATATTTATGAACCGCTGTTATAACAACTTTTGAGAAACCCTGTACTCAATTTTCAATCATTCCTACACATATTTTTATTGACATTTACTGAAAAAAAAGATATTTAGTTTCAAAAGTACTCCTAAACAAGTCGAACAAATTTTAAAATTTGTCATTCATTGATAATGATTAAATAATAAATATATTTTGATGATAGTTTCAAAAATATTTATTATTTATCAGTAAGTAAACCAAATGATTATTGTTTTTAAACATTTGACTTAGAATAAGTATTTTACATTTATCTAAAAACATAATAGTTTTCTGTCGTGTGGGAAACGGCTTTTTCTAATACATACCTAATGTCCCTAATGGCACTACTTCATTATATCTACTAAATATTCGACAACATTTTATAACTAAAAACCCGAATAAAATTATGATTTTCCGCTTTAACCGAGTACAAATGGCATAACCCATTTTAAGCTTTTAAAACAGCTTTGTCCAACTGCAAGGCTGGCTTTGAAGGGTAACATAAACAAGTGAGTATGGAAATTTGAAATAAATCGTAATATTTTTTGATAACGTTGTCACGAATAATAATATAATAGCCAATAATTATGACGACACACGATTTTGGGTAGAAAACTCTTCATCCACTTTTGCTGCATGACGAGGTGATGTTCAGGTCGTTTATCTGATACGAAATGACGACTCAAAATTATTCTATAAAGCTACCCTTTGATTTGGGGTTCGGTGGCTTTTGATCGGTAGACCGTGCAGCGTGTGTGAAGGGTAAACGAGACTCGAACCCTCCCATTGAAATCAAGTGATTTGAGATTTCTATCAGTTTTGTGTTTTTATTCTTTTTAGTTTTTATAGAAATAAAAAAAACCGACTTTGTGACATCGAAATCTTCGACCCCGCACGTAATTATTATTGATCTTATTCGCATCCCTTCGTCATCGAAAATGTTCCGTGGTCGACACTCGGCATCTATCGCCGACACGTGTCAACGAAATGTCTGACACATAAAATAAAATAATACAATGTTTTATTATTTTTATTGAATCAGAGTTTAGTTTCCGAGTGGAGCAACTGTACAATATATATAGATGGGGGTATTAAGGTTGTACGATGTATGTTATATATATATATGTCTTGCCGGAAAACAGCCTTTGAGAATTAATACTTCAAAAAGATTCCGCCGCAATGCTATATGGATAGAAAATTGGACGTCATGTGGTCGTCCACATACATGGATTGTACTTTTTAAAGTTCATATTACTCGAATGTCTGTAGAAGGTTTTCAGGCCATTTCAAAACATAGATTGGTTGTAAAAAAAAAAACCCAATCGCCAGTTATCTAAAACCAATTTTCGACTGTTGTTTTTGTGGTTAATACCTACTACGGTTACACTTCGCTTACGAAAATTCGTTTTTCGTAAATGTAATGGTTCGCGTTATTTTGTTGACAACCATATAAATATAATTTTTGATGAGTTTCTAAAAGAGAGTATAATATACATTTATACTCTGAAAATATCCACTTAAAATGTTTAGACCATAATACAGTATAATATATTTCTTTACATTTTTCTTTATACCATTTTTCTTCTGTCTCGAACTATGTAGACAACAATTTTATTGTAAGCAGCTTAGAGATTAAGTTTAAAACTTTTAATGTTTGTAACTGATTCCTAATGACCTGCGATGCCGCGGGTTAATAAATAATAATAAAAAACAGTACCTATATATATTTCGTGAAACTAAGTGTGTATACTGTATAATATCAATATTATAAGGGTTTTATTTTCTGACTGCCAGTATTTTCAAAAATACTACAGAATAATTAAGTATAGAAAACTTCCAAGAAGAACGACGAGTGCAAAACTTGTATGGCTATACAGTTTAACTTATATGGATGGATCTTAAAACAAAAACGGAGTACTCTATACCATTACAGAGAAGAAACAGAAACCTTACAATTTAAATTGAAAGACAGTTTCAGCGTTTTTACAGTATCAGCAATCAAAGAAAGTACACGTTATACGCTGGAAGCCGAAAACATAGAAATAATAATAGTAAATACTTGTGAAGTGCGTTCATTTGCCATTGAAAATACTATCTGAGTAATCGAAATAAGACTAAATATCCAAAAAATAGAAATCTGATTAGGTGCTCAAATAAAGTTATTAGATTCGCGTCACTCGAACCTCGGGGAAAAAAAACAAAATTACTGTCTAAAACTGACTAAAAAGAAAACATGAACATGTGCCGTGCATGATGTAGACAAGCCTCACCCCCCTATTTATTATAATCAAAACAAAAATGTCACCAGAAAAAAAAATAAAGAAAAAGTTACAAAAATTATACGAGCAACTGCATCATCTCTTTTATTATACTATCTTGTATTATCTAATAACAATGAAAAACAAGAACACATATAAGTAACATGGAAACAATACCTTCGACCATGATATACATCTGATGTAAGAGGTATCGATAGGTAAGAAAACAGAAGTCCTTTTTTTTGGAATAATTTTTTCATCTACGCCAGAATATTGGCTCTATAGTGAGTGACGCACAGTCGAGACTTAACCCTAACCGACATTTTATTAAAAAAAAATTTAAAAAATTAAATTTTTAACTGAGTGCCTAATAATATTAATCACTATAGTCAAATCCTTGATTAAAAAGAGAAAGCACAAAATACAGTATTCATTATTTTTTTTTTTTTTATCATATATTCGAGCATATCATTATTATATTATGGTCGGATTATTCAAAGCAATACGAAGACTCATATACATAATATATACAGGGTGTCCCCCGAGGATTTACCCGTTGTGATATCTCCTGAGATAATAAATATATCATAAATCTGTGTTTTTTTTATTATTATTATTATTATTAGACTCACGGAGACAAGGACTACATATTTTTATTTTTTTATTTAACCTAATTTTATTGGTAGGAAAATTAAAAAATGTATTTTTTCATTTTTTTTTATTTTTGAAACAATTGAAGATATCAATTTTGAACAGTTTAATTTTCTGAAAATGTTGACCATTCAACCATCGTTAATCTTATGATTCTTAATCATTCGTTCAGTCTGTACGTAGAACAGCAAAAAACTGGTTTTTATCTGGACGGTGAGTCCCTCTCTTCGGCTAAATGGTATGTCCTCAAGGGACACCCTGTACAGTACAATAATACATTACACAATATTTGAAATATAATGATAATAATAATAGTAATAATAGTGTGTATAGATAACGACTTTATATAATATATTTTATAGTACAAGAGCAATGACATGTTTAGTGCTGGAGCATAATATTAATATATATATGGATATATATATATACGCACGACTCGACTTCCGAACTGAGCGGAGAAATGATTATTATTATTTTTTTTTATGTCGCCACGAAGCCCTATTTTTATGTCCTTTGGATATCGCGTATTATTATTATATACTTGCCCGCGTATATTCTATAATTCATATTATACACGATATATATATATATACATATGTTTATATATAAATATTATATACGACGAGAGTATATACAAATAAATACGATAATGTATTTTTATTGGTCACGGGCGACCGACGATCCGCATTCGCGGCGATGGCTTTTTTATTCGTACGATGCATATTATTAATAATATTATATTATATTGTATCATTGTATTATCGTGAACGCGACTCGGAGGTTATTATTCATCTTAATAATTTTTTTACATTGCATTGTGATATTATGCTATCGGAAACGACGATATTGATAATATTTCGGAATCCTATACAAAATAATTTAGAGGACGAACTTAAAAAATCCTCCTTAGTTTTTTGAGAATTTAAGCTAGGCAAGGCTGTCGCTTGGGCTCTCGAACGTTGTAGCGCCAAAAACTTTTGGACGTTTATTAATTAACGATGTAGCTTTTATATTTTATAAGTTGATTTCTGGGGTATTAATTAATATTATTTGGCTGAGTTCTAAAAAAAAAAATAATTTAAAAGTACCTGCAGCTTTTAGTTCAAGAAATAATAATCCATTTTTATTTCGAAAATGCTCTAGTACATCTACTATAATTGCTAGGTAATATCAAATTTTGATTCACTTGTCTGATTAAAAAAAAAATTGAAATTAATATTAATTCTTAAATTATTATGACACATTTTCTCTTTTGTAATGTATTAGGTTCTAAGCATGTGATTCATGTTTAATATCATCTGTACTCATTACCCTCTTGGTGTGTTACATTTAAATGGATCAATAAAAAAATAATTCTAACTAAAATATTGCCTACCCACCACAAAATAATATGAAGATTTCGTTTTATTTCGTGTCACTTCTTGTGATTTCCAGTGTCCTTATTAATAATATAAATATCATTCGTTGCAAAAATAAACATTTAAAATAAAAATAAAAAGAACGCCCAGTGCGCATTTGAACCCCACGACCTTTCCAGATAATCGCGTAAATAAGGGAAGGGCGACAATATATCATATTTTCTAAAGGAACGCGTATACACTTTACACACAAGTCTCCGGGGACTAAACTCGTTTCTATGATTAGGTTTCACTGTTTTGAGATTATTATTCTTGTCTATTTCGATATTGTCAGTTGATTATTTTGACAAAGATTGAGGATTTTCTCTCCCTCTCTCTCGAAAAAAACTGGATTTTCGCTTAGGATGGGAAAAGGAGAAAAACGTAATCATAAGCCATTGAGTACAGGATTAAGACAGTATGATGTGCAGTATAGATATAGCTTTAAATCTATTTAAACATGTTAAGAATGTTAATATTATTATTTGGCTGATATGTACATTGGTGATTGCATATTATATCCTTTAAACACAACGCCCGAAGTCGTTTGTCCTAAATCGTTCATAATTAGTCTAACATTGCAGTGAGAGTTCGAGTAATTTCATAATTAGGGCCGAGGACTTTTATTTTTTCTTCCATACTATTAAGTCTAAAAAGGTAACCGAATAATACGATACGTGAAAGGTGTATAAATAATAAATATGACATGTTTTTAACACAATGAAGTTAATATAATATTTAAAATTGCATTTTGCATATTTTTTGTAGTCATTGCGCATAAATGCATATTTGTGCATTAAACAAATTAAGAGCATTTTTCAAGGTGCATATTATGTTAAAAATAATTATGTTAGATGTATTGAATAATAATATAACATATAATAATAAGTATTTAAGAAATATTATTTTTCAAATGTGTCCATATCCATAATCGTTTTAAATTATCGATTGCTCGATTCACTATCTGGCCGATAACACCACGACGCGTAAAAGAAGTGAATATTCAATTGTCCGTAATATTTTATCAAGAAAAAGAAAATTGTTAAGAAACAATCATTCTTTCAAATTGTCAGTAATTCATTAAAATATATTTTGTTTTAAATTCATATATTTAAATGTATGTACCATATTTTATGTACTACGTATTTTTAGTGCATATTTTTAGTTGCATATCTATAGTGGCAAAATAGCAGGACATAAATTTCAAAAAAATCGTGTGACGAGAACTCGACGCCACCTACCGTTCCAGGGGCGACGCTTACGCCATGTCTATTGGTCTATAGAATAATATACTATACACACGAGCGTGGTTGAGGTTATAGAAAATCAGACGTGCTAGAACGCCATAAGTGAGTGGAAGTATTGATCAGGCACGCACCACTTGACCGGGCGCGGCGGGGTCGCGGTGTCACGTAGTTAAATCGGTTAGCAATCATTATCGCGGCCCCGATAAACCATAATGGTATCAACCGCGTCAGAAACGATGATATTCCTGACCAAAGCCGTGTCTGCCGAATCGCACGAAGCAACCGCGGCGACCATTGATCAAACGGCCGGCGCAGCTCAAATCCAAATAATATATGGTCCGTCTGACAGGCGTATATTATACGAAAAACGTAAGTCGATTTACGACTGTCGAGATCGCTTACGACAACCAAAAAACGATGTTCCGAAGCGGAGAGGGTTGGTTCTATATTATATGCATTGGAGGCGTAGGGCGATGTCGACTTTATCGGCAAACCCTGAGACAATTTGTTGCAACAACCTCGCAAGTCCAGATCGATTAGTTGATTGGTTTTAACTACGGAGCGTAACCTATATGAGCACTATTTTAACTCAAAGTGTTATTTTTCAAATCAATTGGAAAAGGTTAACTCACCGAGTTTAATACAATTAACTTTTTACCGCCACCACAATTGATCAAAACCTCGATCGCTCAAATCGTAACAATATATAAAGTATACAAAAAACTTTAGTCGATTTACGACTGTCGATGTCGTTTTAGACGGCCAAAAAAATAACGATATTCCGAAGCAAAGGGGGTTGGTTATATATTATATTCCTTGGCGGCGTAGGGTGATGTCGACCTTATCGGCAAACCCTAAGACAAGTTGTTGCAACAGCCTCACAAGTCCAGATCGATTAGGTGATTGGTTCTAACTACAGAACGTAAACTTGTATAAACATTATTTTAACTCAAAGTGTTATTTTTCAAAGTTTAGTCACTAAGTTTAATACAATTAACTTTTTACTGCGACCACAATTGATCAAACCGAGATCGCTCAAATAATATATGGTCCGCTTGACAGGCGCATATTATACGAAAAACGTAAGTCGATTTATGACTGTCCAGATCGTTGGAGGCATTCAAACAAATAACAATGTTCCAAAGTTGAGGGGGTTGGTTACAGTCTTTCAATGGCACAACAATTCATATCACTAATTATAAATACTTCGATTATTAATATTACGTATTTACGTATGGTAAGTGAGAACGATTTTCTCGTTGTTTACTAAGTCTCAAATTATATGAGAAATGTCCATAGTCTCCAGGACACCCAGCAATAACCACCTTTTAAACAGATGCACATGCCCCAAATAATGTCCTTCGTCACGCCACTGACTTGGTACTTACTATACATTATAATATTCATTCGCAGCATAGTGCCGGATAGGGTGTTGTTTTTCAAATCAAGTGGAAAAAGTTAAATTTTGACAATAGATACGTTATACTAGTTAAGACACCAAGTAAGTAAGACAATTAACCACCCGCCTATACTTATCTTGTTAATGCTCAACATCGCCAAATAATGTATATTATATAATAAACGGAGACAACAAGGAAAATGTGTCAAAAACAATTTTTCATACAACTTTGTTTGCAAAAATATAACTTACCTACTTTCTTTTTAATATACCTGGCATAAAATAAATGTACAAAATACAAAATAATTCCCATAAATATCTCATGTCGTATTTTCGTGTATATTTTTAGTAAGGCACTTAATTTTACTGTGATAAATTATGGGTACGTACAGCCAACAGTCATATTGTATGATTCAGGTAGAACATATTAGTGCTTTATGTGTTTCACTATTAAGACAAAAAAAAAAACCTTCCAATGCAATGAACACACAAAACAGTGCAGCTACCATACTCATTATTCAATAATCAAAGTAAAAAAAAAAATTGTCTTGTTCTTAATGTCAATACGGTTCAATGAAAATTCGACTGAATCGCATACCTAATAATGTAACGTAAGCTATTTATAGTGACCATACATAGAAACGACGTGTGAGTTAAACATGTTCTATAACATCATTGTTTTAATGATAACCACTGATAATCGAAAAATATACTTACATACAATAAATAAAATACTAATAATTACGATTTACATTTGACGATTTTCCTTGCTGATGATTAATTTTGAACACCATATTATTATTATATTTTCTTTTTGGAGAATATTACAATCTCTATACACCATTAAAATTGTATTATATTTTCATTTTTCTGCATCTGATTTTTTTAAATTCAAGACGAAACGCATTAAAATGAATGTGATTATTATTTTATAAACTTGTAATAATTAATTGCATTTTTTTGTTTTCTTTGTTTATTAAAAGGACTACAAAATCAGTTAAGTTTGAGATAGAATGTAGTTACATTATTGTTCACGAACAGACTGTAAAGACAAGTGTGGACACTGGACAACATCAAAAGTATCTTTCAATGTACACTGAGATTAAAAAAAATGCATAAACATTATCAAAAGTCAATCTAAAAGACAAAACATTAAACAAGTGTCGACTTTCTAGTGGAAACATATTATAATCACAACATTTTTCTCGCTGTCAAGAAGAGAACAGTATTAGATTGTACATTGCGTACAAAACAGTAAAATCGGGTGAGTCCATTTTCGACCAAAAATAAATAAGATACCATTTTCCTCTACAAAAAAAATGGGTTGATTCTATTTTTCTTTGATTATTCTTTTATACAAAAATAATATCCATTTTCTTCAAAATATTTTTCAGATCTTTTAGCCGGCCCTAGTGATGAAGTACTGTGTCTGGTATTTCATATTATTATAAAGGTAGATTAACAGTCAACAACGTCCTCAAATTATAACTTTGAGTAACCATAATATTCAGATAGAAACATATTTTATTTTATCTAAATAAAATGACTTAAAAATAAATTTATTTTATATTCTTAATTCTTTATTGGAGACAAATTGTCAAGATTAACATTTTTATAGAAAAATAGACAATGGAGAAAAATGGATTTCATACCTTATAAGAATTTACCTACGCAACTTTATATACACCTACAATCTACATAATATATGCATACAATGCACAACTGTTGCGGCCGAAATATTTCAGGTTTCGTATTTATGCCTATCACGAGAATGGGAGAATTTTTCTCGGCCGTGTATGTGCCCTCTCACTACCACCGTTAATTGATTTTTCGTGTAAATGAAATTCGTTTCATCATTTTGCGATGGACGGCCAAACACGAGAGTACGGCTCGATGAACGCACTCTACCAATTGCGGAATCTCATACACACCACTCACCCACCCACTCACCCGCACATCAACACTCACCCTCACTCACACACGCCTTCACCCACTCACACACTCAAACACCCCACACAGTAGTGTAACCACATATCATAGACGTACGTTTAACATGATAATATATGCAAGCGTCGGTTAATGGACGTAAATTATTTGATTTTCGGCTCGGCGAAAGAGCAAACAATACGCTTAATATGTATTATTATGCTTCAATAATATATTATTGAATACGCCGAAGATCTATGAGTGCAAAAAATTTCACTCAATTAGTGCTCAGGTATATACAGGAGAAGTAGTTCTGAGAATAAAAAATGAAGGGTGCGGGTAAAAAAATAATCATTGTTTTGAAAAGTTACCAACCATAAACAAAATGTAAAATAGTTTTTACTTTTTAGTAGGTATACCGCCGTACAGACTAAATTATCGCAGTTTTTTTCCATATAAATTGACTAATCAACAAGAAATATATCCTGCTTGAAGTACTGCATAAAATGAATTTGTCAGCCCCAATTGACAACTGACCACCCATTGAATCCACCCACCTCTTCGTCTAGACGTCATCGTTTGCAGTCGGTATGCGTTTGTTTTTTTTTTAAGTCGGTGAACAGTATTAATTAATTATCTCCGGTAATTATAGTGTTCAATGTTTATAAACCGCCGTGTGACTTCTATTTGATCATTATTGTGTCAAGCGCCAAACCTGTAACTACTGTTCGCACGTATACCCTTGTCGGGAAAAAAAGGATTGTTTATACTAAATGCTTATCACTAATTTTACTTAAAAACAAAAAATTGACACACAAAGTTGTTTACGACGGTTGTATTATTATTATTATTTCTATTACCTGATACGTTAAGTCATGGTAGTATTATATCATTATGCACACCATATACATTATACTGCCATTGGGTAATATATGGTAGATAGTGCGTAATTATTTATATATCCGACAGTGTACATAAGTTATTATAATAAGCCAAAAAGGATAGTCAGAGAAAAATCTCGAAAATATACGTCATATAGGTACTCCAGAATATTTTTGATGTGTTGAGTTTGAGCAGAAAGCAGCAACGTGCATAATTTATAATATTAAGTGTATTATTATTATTATTACCGAGATAACTTGTTCAGCATTTTTCAAAAAATAAAAACAATCTCAAAGACTCCGACGCCAACGAAGTGCTCTAAGATTCGTCTCACATATCCCACGGAAACGGTTTTTACTTTAAACGTTACGTCACCACGAGGACATTGTTCGATAACATTTTTAGCGCCTGTTGCAAATTTAATATGTATTATATGTATAGATTACACTCCCGGACTTAATGAAATATTTAAAGTTCAAGCCTAAAAGTATTATACTAATACCTATGCGTGCGTGCTTAAAGCCGTTATATTCTTCCGGGGATGGTCTTGGGTGGCGTTCAATATTATGACGAATAAAATGTTTTACGAGCCACCGATTAAAATTCGACGGCACTCTCGTCGTCAGTAAAGAAATATTAAAGAATATTAAGAATTGAATTCCGAACCGAGAGAGGAATGCATTCAACTTACAATGAAGTTTTTTTGGGGGGGGGAGTGATAAATGGTGGAAGGGGGTATAGTTCTGCCGTTCCCAGTTGAAAATTGGATGTAAATAGTTCATTAAACAGTTCATTAAATAGGTCATTATTATTTATTCATGACGGTGAAAAAGGAAAAAATATAATTCCGGTTGATGAATTTCGATATTTCGTAGTTGTCGGAATTTTGAAAAAAAAAATGACAAAGCTAGAGAGTTACTTGGAACGCGCTCGACGATTGTTTACAACAATCAAATTCAAAAAAGATTCAAGTTTAGCAATGCTTGGAGTTCTGAGGGTGTTTCAAATAATTCAAAATATTGACATTTTTCCTGTTATTCTTTCATAATATTATATTGCATTAAGGATTAGTCAACAAACAAATAATGGGTGTAATATATTTATTGAGATTCAAATTATAACGAAAGGAATTGGGCATGAAAACATTACTGAAGTCAATAACATTTCGCATGTAAAAATGTCTATAGTTATAGGACAGTAGATCTTATAACGTCTTTACCGACTTTATCCACCCTTAGAATACACGAGTAAAACTAACACAGCTACAGGCAGTGATCTGGTGGTCAAAATGTGCTCAAAATAAGTGGAGGGACGCCCTACCAATATTTGTATAGTTATCATATATAACACTCGACTACTCGAGTAATGAGAATACTCATAAATTCAGAAAAATATTTACTTGCATATACTTTAAGAATTTATGAATATACAACTTATCATTTATAAATACTAACAGTATTTATTGTCTATAATGTTGTGTCATGCCAAAAATGGAAGAACTACATTTGTTGCATAAGCAGATTTTGTTTATTACAACCATCATTGAATTTTAATCATCTTATTACTAACACACAATTCTAAGAAAGTTGATTAGATCTAGGCATCGTGTGGTGACATTCAAACAAGAAAAATACTGTTGTTTCATGAAAAAAAAAAATAGTAAACATTATTGTAAAATTAAAAATCTACTGAAAAAATTGAAATTAAAAAAAAAACCATTTTTATGAAAAACACTAATATCTATCTTTTTAAATAAAAATTACAAGAATAATATACTATTTTGAATGAAATAAGTGGAAGAACGAAATATGTAGATTATAAACAATATTTGGATGCCACCCCTCATCATATATCATTCTAATTGACAATGATTAATCACAGGATATTTCATCGATGGCAAACAATCGGTTTATACCCTGCAACATCATATTATTATTATAGTACAGGTTTGGTATTGTACCGTGGTCCAGAGAATCGTGCAGAATATTGTATATCGAACAACTGCTTTCGAACACTGATTTGGCCAAGACAAGTTTACAAATCAAATCTCAATGTTCGTCAACATCGTCAAAAAAACGATTCGTTAAGGTTTTCACCGGGTTTTTTTGATGACGGTGCTACATTTTCGAAACTTGTAATCCCCCGGATACTTATAATAATAATTGACAGAACTTAGTACCTACAAATATACATCATTAAGCCAAAAGTGTTATTTACTATACAACTATACCAAACAATTAACCACGTATTTACAATATTTTAAAGATCAAAAACATAATACAAAGCTAAAATACCAAATTAAAGTTCCCCTTAAAGTTCCTCAGGGTGTATCCAATTTCGAAATTCTGAACCACATCCACCGGATTACAGTCCCAGCAAAAACAATATATCATTAAACGTTTATAAAAGTTTGTATTTCTAAATATCTGTTTAAGAGTAAGTCTACCTTTACCACTCCTCAATGGTCATAAATACAAATTAAAAGTTACTCAAACGCTTATCATGTCATAAAAACTTTAAAAATAACAGTATTAAGTTTAAAAGAGGCTGAGTTGTTATGTGTCTCCGTCACATTGAACCTTCATTCATTGGCATAAATGCGAGTTTGATACTTATTTAATAAATAGAGGTTATGAAGTATGACGAATCACGTCAAATGTATTAAAATTGAGTACTTTCACATAGTTTAATAAAATATATTTTCAGAAAACGACTCAACGTTGTCGACACTCAATATGGTTAAAAAATTAAGTGACACGTCAAATTAGGGGGTTTTTGATTGACTGATCGATGTGCCACGTACAAACTGTTGAAAAGATTTCCTACCCATATATAATTGTTGACGATCCACGACAGAACTTTTTATTCACTTGTTCAACGCAAGCTATCTTCCATGCTCTGGGGGTGTTTAACATATCAGCAGTGCCGTTATTGTTGGGGGTAAAAGGGTGGGCATAAATGTTCAAGATTTTTGAGTGTACAAGTCCCCGAATATCGGTTGATGGGATGATTAAAAATAATTTTAATGAATGGTCATAATACAAGTATTAAATCTATAGGTAAAATCGACGTGGTGGTGTGTGAGGGTATTCTCGAATACGCAAACGGAGGCAACCGTTTATCATTATAATCCAGGCACATACATCGTTTCAACATTTATGCAGACACCGGGGAGAGCACTTAAGTAATCCTCTTAGCATATTAATATTATCATGGAAAGTCGGTATGTGTGGCGGGGGAAGGGGACGCCCCACGAGTGTAGTGTGTGGCCATGTCTGACCGCGCATTTGGCGATGTGTTCGACAGAATAGTTATTACAATATCACAGGCAGTATGAATATGGGAAATGAAAAACACTTCTCCGAAGGCCTCCACTGGTGTAATCATTCACCGTCATTGAAAGTTTTTCCCTTACTCCGTACGATTAGCGACCCCTCATCAAAAAATATTTCTTTATTTTCTTAATTTAACCTATCGTGCAATGATACAATGGGCACTCGATCGAACCAAGTTTATGTGCATAAGGTATTGAGTGGGCTCAGAACCCAAAGGCGCTATCCAAAAATTTAATATTATTTCCAGGTGAAAATTATTTTAAACTTCAAACTGTAGAAATATATATTTTTTTCTTAGGTTATGATAGTGAATAGCTTTTGTTCGTGGTTTGATCTAAATATTAACAGAGTTCTTTTTCACACAATATAGATTCTTTTGGTTGATATTATATTTCTTTTTTCACTGAGAATTGTGCTGTTCTAAATTAAACATAATTTCTCGGAAAAACGAAATTCGGTTAAACGATAGAGGATGTCGTTTCGTGTTATTAAAACCAAAACAATATAGTGGTAAGATTATATTTTAAGGAACTATTTATTTTGTTGATAAATAAACAAAAATTAATATTATTGTGCGTACTCCTGTCTTATGGTCATTGTAGAGTTGTTACAATGGATATGAAATATACTACTTTTCTGTTGTAATTTAGATGAGATAAAACCTATTTATTTTGACAGTATATTATAGACAAGAATCGAAAGGTTAGATTTATTTTTATCGCTAATATAAATAATAAATTTGGTAGCCGTGTTGATTTAGAAACTTTTAGTTCTTGATAACTCTTTAAATAATACAGCTGAGTGGTTGTTTACGAGCTTTGATTATAGAGAATAACTAGACTTACGCACCAATAAAAAAAGTGGATTTCATAAAAATTAATTTGAAACCTTTTGGTTCGAAATGAACTCAGTGCAAATGATCGATTCTTCCGTGTGTATATTACAACATTATTAGGGCATACCCAGATTTTTGTGCGATAAAAAAATTAAATTATTATGATGTTATTTTTGACAAAATACGTACCATGTATACTAAAAAATATGATCTTTTTTCAACATACATTTAAAATTTTAAACTATTTATTCGTTGTTTATTACAATTCACGATCATTATAGTATTAATGATTCAAAGACAATAAAATAATAAAGATATTAATATTTCAACACGACATAATTGTTAGATTATAATTTTCTCGGTGTTCATATGGAATAATTATGTTTCGTAATCTATACAATATATAAAATCCAAATACCACTTAGTCACTGATCGCTGTAACTCAAAAACTACGCAACGGACGGACTTGAAATTTGGAATAGAGGTTCTTCTGATATTTTCAATGTGCAATAAGAAAGGATTTTCAAAAATGTTGCGTTTTAGTGGAGTAATTAACAATATTATATTTTTATTGCGCGGCATGTACAATATTTAGCTTGTGAAATAAATTTAAAAAATAAAATATCTTATAGACACCTTAGACTATAGTTATATAGGTAGTATAATATAAAATAATGTTACAAGCTTAATTACGTATTATTGTTACTATCATATTTATGACTATTTTTGACTCAAAAGATTTTATAGTATTACGAATAATTTAAGTTCTTAACTGGTTCATGCCGTATTGTGAAATAAAAACTCATTTAAAACTAAAAAAAATAAAGTTATAAAGTCTTACCCTCAATTTTTGAGCGGTTTAATACTTGGGTACATACACGTATAGTTTAATAAAAATGAAACGCAAAAATGTATGTTAAACGTGGTCCCGTGTTTGATGGATGTTGCATAATAACGAAATAATACGAAAAATTAATTTAAATATGTTAATGCACATCGACCACAACTGCATAATATAATGCGATTTTAGTACTAAAATATTCACCATAAAAATGAAAGGTAATAAACATCATGTTTTTCTCAGGGCTTATCATATATTTTTTTTTTTTAATTTAACTTATTGTGTCAACATAATTTTTTTTACAATGTTAGAATCACGGTATTAAGAATGTAATGTTATGTATATGTAAATAATAGTAAGTATACGTCACAATTGTAACTTACGCTTTATGATACATCACCTATATTAGATAATAAAACATACCAATCATATTTATTATAACTATTACAGGTAAGTATTGTAGTCTGCACAGTGTTTGGTTGATTTTAGTAGATTTCTATATATTTCTATTTCTCTATTTTCAGGTAAGCATGGTCTTAGTTTACGTCTAGAGTTTGATCTCACATTGAATTTTCTAAATAAAATATATATTATTTTTCATCACTGCACTAAAAATATACTGCTTAAAAAAAGCTCACGGGACACATTCCAAAATGTCGTCATTTTTCACTTTAAAGATAATACGTGTTTTATCTTTATAATATTTATACATTTAGTCGCTCCAAAATGTATGGCCGAACGTGTTCAAGTACTAATGGTCGGGGACTACGTCTTATCGTCTTAAGATTTTCATAACAATTAAGTATATTATAAATAGATAAGTCGGAAATTGAGTTTTCAAAAAATTTAATCGAAAAAAAATATAATTTTAACTATAGTTTACATGAATAATATAGTATGATCTTTACATACTATTTAGTAAGTTATTAAATGAACACATGGGATTATATGCTTAATATTCGATCCTTTTCCGACGAGGATAATCAATGATTATCCGTGAGTATTGTCGTTTTATGTCGTATTAGATTGCTCGTTTCTGTTGATTACTATTTATACTTTATTAATTAGGTATCTAAATGTATGCGGAAAATAAAAATGTTTAGTCAATAGTAAGACAAGTATGATTTAAATTTTTAATTTTGGTCGAGTTCCGTGCTGTGGTCAGACAACGTGGGGTAAATGTAGAGCTTACATTTTTCGATTTTAATTTCCATTTTGTGAAGGTATTGATATTAGTTTTGTTTGTTTTAAGTTTAAAATAATCTGTGTATTTATTTTTTATATCGTTGAACTATATCAATTTCTTTATTTTTTTAATTAGATTTTAAAAATTATTTTTATTTTATTTTTATTTAAAACATCACTTTACATTTTTACGATTTTAATTTTGATTTTACGTACGAGTCATACCATCGTAAGAGCGTTCTGTGAGCGTCGTTAAGCACAGCGTAATATATGCCTTAGAAAATGAAATACTATACTTATGAGTTATGACCAATATCAACTAAATTATAAACCTGTTGACCGTTGTTAAATTTTAAATTGTCATTAAACTGTTATTTTTTAATTTAAAATTCATTTGTACATCGTACAAAACTAATTATAAAATGTTTATTTTTATACTTTGATATAAATTATTATTCAATTTATTTCAATTTAAATATACATACTGTAAAAAAATTTATATTACCTACTTTCAATTTTTTTAAAAGTATTTAAACTATTTTGTCAATTTTCTTCGATTTTTAAAATCTTACAATATTTTGATTTTGATTCAAGCCCTGTGCCAATTTATTGATTGCACACACCCAACTTCTGTCCCACTTGAGTCTTTATTGTGTGCACAGAAGGAATTTCGACTACCGTTCTAGCTATTTTAATGATAATAAATTAATATTAAATGACATAATTATACCCCGAAATTGTAAAACACACAAGTCTTAGCATAGATTTCTCCACGGCATGAAATTACGTGGCTATAGGTATTTAATTTATTTTGAAGAATTCATTATCCAAAGACAGTGGAAATAATACAAAATTACTTAATATTATTGAAGACGAGATTGTGAATACCATTATCAATCGAAGTAAATGAGGAATTTTTATTCAAATTTCGGAATGTTGGTATACCTATATATATATATATATTATAATATACTTTCAGAATTTCCCCCTGCTCAATCTCTCAGCAACCACCTCCACGGATGTTTTGTCATAACATCCAAGTATTCTATTTTGTTACTCAAAATAATTGTCGGTTATTTTTCAAATTTAAATCAACTTTATCCTAGTTGTTCACATAGCACAATAATATTCACTGAAATAAAAAAAAAATACAACCTTTTTTTTTATACAATAGAGCTGTTAATATTATGGTACACTTTTTAGCACAATGAAATAATTAGCAAAAAAAAAAACAGTTTATTTTTTATTCAATGTGTATATAACCATAACGCAATAGGTATTAGTTAGTATGACACTTTTTTAAATAAATTTTCTCTGATCGTATAATATTATATTATATTATAATATTATAATTACTTTACCTGCAAAATTTATTATGCGTGCACAATATTGGCGGCTGCCGTAGTCACAATCCTTTTTTTTAGAAAATATGTTGTAATGATTTACATAAATTATAAATTATAAATTATAATGATATACAGCACGTAAACTTCTAAAATCAAAACATTTATTATTTAAATATTTAATAATTTAGATTTTTTTTTGAATAATTTATAAAACTTTAAATTTTGCATAAATCCCGAAATTCTCGCACCACACTTCTGCCCTCGGATTAAATAAACTTTTGATCCTCAAGTTTAACCTATGATTATTTTAGCATTTCATAACAATATACCAACTAGGTGTAACAGAATGAACCAACCAATGAAATAATTTTTGTTCTAATTAATATTTAAACATTTTTTTTTTTTTATAGGTATATTTATAATGCGTATGACATATGTATGTAGGTTTGTGCTACAAGTACAAAATATGAATATTTTCTTATACTGTAGATAAAAACATTAAAATTGTATAAAATAATTTCTTGAAAAATTAAAAATAGGAAAATTGTAAATTTAAATTTTGAAAAATGTTGATGGTATAAACAAGTTAAGTAGTTTATTTTTTAAATATCAGTTTAATTCTGAAGTAAATTTTTTCGATACATAATACACTTTTAGAAATATTTTTTTCGGGAGTTTCTAGACATTAGTAGGTATTTACTTTAAATTTAAATTATTCATAATCCATATGTATCTGCATTTTTATAATATTGTTTTATACGTTTAATATAAACATATTACATCATTTTTCATTTGTCAAGTCTTCCATTACACATTGTAGGAATACCTTTTTTATTTTTATTTCAAAACTCAGTCTTCAATCGTTGTATATAATGTGTTAACTGATCTGATTCACTTTTAATCAAAATGTCTGCAGCAGTAAAACGTACACGGACGTCACGTAACAAAAACGGACATACAGTTTTACTATTTTGTGACAGCCAAGTGGACCGGGGTACATACGAGTATCAATAATTATGAAAACAATTTTAATATAACATTGTTACATTGGAAAAACTGTTTTTGGCCAATGGTGTTTCAAACAAGTTTAACTGAACTGGCAAGAATAACGGTAAACAATAAAAAAACAAAATTGTACACGGTCAATATACATTATGTATGCCTAAGCGTCAGTGGATTTTTGGATATCTTAATTTTATGAGAATTTTCGATTTGTGTAATTTCACATACTCGTATCTCTCTTGAAAAGGAAAATATCGAAAATCCACAGACGCTTAAGTATAGATAATGCTCTTACCTAAAAGTGTGATAACACTTAAGTTCACTCTAATGTCATAAGTCATAACTAATTGCACACTATTCAAACTAGAGAACGAAAATTAGCTATGTCGTAAGTTCGTAAGACGGAGACAACAAAAGCGTAGGTAGTATCCTCTTAAACTCAAATTATTAGCAACGAGCCATATATTTATTATTCATATACGTCAAAAGTTCGAGGGCAAAACATTTTTGTTTTTTTTTTTGCAAACTCAAGATATACTAAATAAATCAAGAAGGCATTTTTTAATTCCTTTATCGGTTATAACTAGTGTAGTATAACTGTGTTTTTGATACTAGAGGGTATTACAAAGATGTACGTATCAACTTTTGTTTAGTAACTATTTTATTTTATTTTTAAAACATCGTCGAAGGAATAAAATATTTCCTGGAGGGCAACATGTTTTGGACCACTGGGCAATACTGTTTTGGTCAGGGATACGCGTGTAATATCGGATTAATTATGAAAGCGATCCTAATAATATTATTACATCGTAAAAACGGTGTTCAGCCTGCAAAGTTGTTCGACCAAGTTTTTCTGAATTGATGAAATGCAAATAATCAAACTTGACAACAAACCACTGCGAACCACGGTTAAACACGATCGATGAACAAGATTCCCCGAAAATACATAATTTATACGGTTTCGGGACGACCACATCAGGGGCCGGGGTGCGTGTAATATCGTATTAATTATGAAAGCAATTATAATAATATTATTACATTGTAAAAACGGTTTTTCGGCCAAAGTTGTTCGACCGAGTTTTTCTAAATTGATGAAATAAAAAATTGTTTGCTAATTAGTTTTTTCGGCGGAAATTATATTATTATATAGTACATAAATAGCTGTTTCAAACTTTACACTGCATCGGCGGTATTCCAGGGCAATTTAATATAATAATATTATTATTACTATTATTATTATTACAGTTATCCCGTGGTTAATAATATTCAGAAAAATATAGTAATTTAGTCTTAATAATTGTACGTAGTCAAGTCATAAACGTATAATATAACCTAAAAGCAAGTCGAAAACAACGCTAGGGCGAGTGATCTGCATTTTTCCTCGTTATAATTCCATTATTATTTAACCATTCATTGTCGCCACTCGCAATCGTCTACCAATTGTTCTACCTTTTTTTAAGATTTGTAACAATTTTTGATGGCTAAATATTTTACGACCTTGCATTAATAGTGCATGATAGAAATATAATAATATCATTATTATTATCACGTGATTAATAATATTCTTAGAAATACAGTAATTTAGCATTATTACACAAGACAGTCACAATAGCATAATATAATCATAATACGCTAAAAGCTGTTGTTTTTTGCACGCTTATAGTTTGTATAAACGAATTCAACTGCAGTGATGATACAATATCGTTATTATTACGAATGACGAATTTCAGAGGAATACACCAGGCATTGGTGTTATGATTGTACTAGAGAGCAATTAAAATTATATCGAGATGTTCGCCGAGACGAGCACAAAGTTAGTGACGCCGACAAAAGTATGAATGCAAATTATTACTGTATACATAGGGTATTCGAGTGTCGAGTCTTGGAAAACAAAATAACTACAAACGTTTAAAATAACTACGAAAACACAAATTTCATACTTTAAAATAATAATATAATATTATTGTGTTTCACAGTGCTGTGCATACGTTTCGCGAAACCAAAATTCTCGAGATGTGTAATATTTCGGTAGATCATTATTCCGTTACATTAATTCGCGGTCGACTTCGATACTACATTTACAATAATAATTATTGTTTGCCAGGCATAACGCATAAATCTCTCGAGTCTTACCCGATTCATGTATGTCGGGTACGTAGCATATAATACGATTTGTATAATATTATAAATATTGTATAACTTTGGGCGGTACGGTTGTATTGAATTATATTTATATACTTACACGACTTACGCCACTGCCGCAGCTAACACCTACTGACAAAAATGCAAAAAAAAACTATTCTTTTTCGATCGGCAGCGACCTAACAACGCCCATTCATCCACCGCGTGGTCGCCCCCTCCCCCCCCCTGACGCATTTTTTCCCTTAAAACACATTCGTATTAGTAAGCATAATATTATAAAATTATTATTGAACAGAAAACAATAGTTTTTGACTAATCATAATATTTTCCTAACAAGGTAGAGGCAGTAGCGTACTTATGGGGGAGGGGGGGGGTCTGGACCCCTCTCACATTGGCCCATAATGATGTTTTTTTTTAAGGGATTATAAAAAAAAAATTATAAAACCCACAGCTTTGTATGAAAAATACACCACTGGATAGATAGGTATATCATGGAGGCAATGGTCAATGAAATGTATTGACCTAATCTGACGAATAAAATATTGTTTCCAAGCAAATTTTATTTTAAAACACTAAATGACTCACACTAACTAGTATAAATGCCGTTAAAAAAAAAGGAAAATCCAACCCACCTCACTATAAGCTTATCCGAGAGGAAATACGTTGAAAAGGGGAAACAGCTGATTCATTTCATTTATGGATTCCGGAGCATAAATACACTTACACGACGAACGCCACTACTGAACCCTACTGATAAAAATATAAAAAAAACTGTTCTTTTTCCGATCGGAAACGACCCATTTGGAGACGCCGTGAGGTCCACCTGACACAATATACCGACCAAAAACATTAGTAAGTAGTATGAGTATCATATAATATTTATAAATAGAAAAAAATTATGATACACTTAATGCACACATTATATATAATACTCTTACATGATATGTTTATTTTGACCATTAATAATATTGTATTACCTAGGTTGAGGTATATTATGGGCGTATAATAATATACCTATATATAGACCTACTCTGTCGGATAAAATATTGTTTACAGACGAATTTCATAATATACTATGGGTGAATATCAATAAGTAGCCTTAATTCCATCAAAAATATGGATAATCCAACTGACATCATCAAGCTCAATCAATTCGTAGAGCTATTGACAAAGGAGAAATGATTAAATTCATAAGGATTTCCTGGAAGATAGGCATACCAGAAATTAAAAATCAGACCAAGGAGCAATAACCTTGAAACAACCTCTTCGACGTCGTCTTTTTTTTTTATAAATATATCTATATAATCCTCAGACTTGATGAATGAAATAAATCCATGAATAATTAACAAATGGCATCTGGCGTAATCTTAAAACTAAACTCGACTGGATAAAAAAAAAAAAAAACAATATAAACCTATGACAAAACCCTGGACTCACCAGAGAAGAAGAAACTGTGATTGACCTACTTCAAATTTTGCACCAACTAGCATTCAGTTATATTTCGACGACCAAAAAAGCACCTTCGACATATTATATTATGTGATATATGTGCCGTGTCCTTCAGACGATTAACCACACACGGAATGAAAAAAATTCAAAGTCTTAATGTGATTTTAAAAAAAAACCTGAACTACACAAATCAATACCAAAAAGTATTTTAAACGAGAAATGTGCTATATCAGCAATATACTGATGCCGAAGTTGTCCATGTATTTATGATCAAAAATAATAAGAAAAAATATTGCCTAAGAATAAACTCGGGTTCGGTATTTACTCTTTTAGTCTAAGGCGTTTTATTTAACGATTT
This sequence comes from Myzus persicae, assembly GCF_001856785.1. Lineage (NCBI taxonomy): Eukaryota > Metazoa > Arthropoda > Insecta > Hemiptera > Aphididae > Myzus > Myzus persicae. The sequence continues at coordinate 223,900 of NW_019104389.1, forward strand.
CCATCCGCAACCATGTTTTTCTTGTGATATTGGCTATAGATATGTATAAAAAAAAATAAACAAAATATATTTTAAAAAAGCGTTGGGACGTTTCACGCTATTGCTCGGAACGACCATTTGAACCACAACACCCCGCAATTATTACGGGTACATTATTCATCAGTGCATTTAACAAATCGTAATTCATTTTTCCCGAGGACATCGGATTTGGTTTTATTAGATTTGCAAGGGTCCGGATGTAAATAAGTCAATCGGTATTGATTGCTTAACCCTTTTAAAATGCAGTGATTTATTGTAAAAATCGTGAATTTTAAAGTAAAAAAAACACTCGACCGAAACGCGATGACCTTTATAATATAATATTGATATATATTAACCTAATAAAAATCCACTGCGAGAAATGACTAATTTAAAAGGGTAACCTCAACGGTTTTTTTTCAACTGCGACGTTCACGAAGAAAAAATAATAACCCGAGTCGAAAGTGGTTAGGAAATAATTATTTGAACTGCTCAACGCAGTATTCATTACCAATACTGTTTAGCTACCTATATACGTAATGTATTTTTATAATCAGCTACTAAAAACAAAATCCCAAACGTATTAAATTTAATTGCCAACATTGATAGTAAATATACATTGTGAAACCTCTTAATACCGGACGCTCTCGGTCCCGGGAATTCTGTCTACTATTCGGAGATGTCCGCCACTCGGAGAGTGTTTGGTCTGTGTAGTTTGTTTCCAAATAAACGTCCACTATTTGGAGGTGTCCGCTAAGGGAGGCTTCACTTCACATACCGCGGTGGACACAGTCGAGAAATCTTATTTTTGCAATAACACAACCATTGGTTGGATTGATTTAATTTATTCGGAACCGACGGAATGTAGGACACCACAGTGACGCCGGTACAACACGCGTTTAATAAATTAATTCGTTTTGTCTCTATTCTACTGCTGCAGAAAAGCAACATACAGAAGTTAAAAGTCTTAAGTTTTTCCACAGTTTTCCATTGTGTCGCATAAGCGTTTTCGTTCGATTTTTATCGATTCGCCGCGATAGAGTCGATGCTCCGTCGTTAAGTTAAGTCCATTAGCAGCACGAATATTATGAGTTTATTTTTCGACTTCGATATGACGGTCCCGACGAAATACGTGCGTCCACGATTGATAATAATATTATATTATTATTGTTATGTTTAAAACGTGTAACAGGTTATGTTTTCCTCGAGGCGACGTTTATGATAATAATAATATTATTTTATCGTACAATTTTAATTTTTTCGGCGTCATTCCGAAATACTATTTACGTAACATAACTTTTTTTTTATATAAATAAAGCTCTCTTTGTGCTCGTCATCCGCGGAGAGTTGATTTTTTTTTATAAACGTGTGCACCGTTCAGCAGTGATTCGTCGCGATCGTTTCGGAGGAAATAAAAACGCGGAACATTATATTTTTATCTTGCCATTGAAATACTAACGACTCCATACGTATCGTTGTCTGTCGAGAGGACATCATCGTCGTCGTGCGTGTTACGACGAAAATAACAAACTGCGCGACCACATTATCATCGTTTAATAGGGAAAAATATAATAATGGCTGCATTTGTACATATTGCGATTATTGCGCATTATGCGCACTCGCATACTTTAACGGTCAAACCAATAATAAATTACGAATAATAATAATAATAATAATATAATATCGCATTAGATAGTGTTATCGCTAAGCGTATATCGTCTCACTCGTCCGTAGTCTATCGACGAGATTTGTTTTGGATTTATCTCCTCGGGTCGTAATATTTTGAGAGTGTACGCGACTTAAATAATAATAGATTTCATCTCCGCTTTACATTTATATCCGAGGTCCCTCGATTGCAAGAAGTCTACATTGGCCACCGGACCGGGAAGAAGGGTCGACCGGGGTGGGGGGAGGGGGGGCAGACAAGGAACGCAATTGATAAAAATATAATTCAGCGTATTATGCATCGTCGTTGTACAACATAAAGAGTGAAACGATGCAAACAGAATTATTTTGTTTACACACCATAGTAATAATATATTATAAGAGAGCAGACATTCTTCTCAGCAGACATGCGATTTTCTCTTAAATCACATAATAACAGCCGACACAATACGATATAATATAAGTACATTGCCAAATCCCTCCCCCCCCCCAAGAATCAAGACGTGCTCATTATAATGTGAGCACTAAATAAATAATATTTTTCGAAAAATAACTAAATCAAAATTATATTGTTTCTCGAAAGGCGCATTACTCCTGATATGATAATAATAATAATAATAATAATAATATTATTATTATAAACGGTATACCGTCAATTTTGTTCGTTTTTTTGGGAGAGAAAATGTGCTTAGAGAATAATAGAATTACCCAATCATGTATTATTTCACCACAGTATATCAACTACTATATCCGCTTAATAATTATTTTAATACAATAAACGGGGACAGCGTTAAAGAGATTAACTTAACTGAAGTCACAAGTTACTGTAACGAAATTAGTTTTTAAGAAATGTTATTACATTTTAATGTAAGTAATTTGGACGTAATTTAAGTTACCTACTTTTGTAGGAAAGTTACTAAATTACTATTGAATTTATTTTTTAAATATATTTTGAGAACCAATTGATAATAAGTATAATATGTAAAAACTAAATATACCATATTATTATAAGTACGAATTTCCGATAATAAAATTGTTGTTATAGCAAAAAAATTATTATTGACAAATATATTTTATTTTGAATAAGTTTGCAAAACGCATGGATATTTTTGAAAAATTTAAGAGAAAAGATTAACTCTTCGGACAATATTAATATTATTTTGGTTTATTAAATTAAAATTGTGTATAACTTTATAATGTTGATTGCCATTACTTATTAATGTATTAACAACATATTATTAAGCTCCAGTGGTCCTATATTTGAAAGTAAAATGTAAGTATAATATTGCAATGAAGTTTTTTTTTAACTCAAAAGTATGATTTAACTTGTCCAAATAGAAAAAAGGTAACTATTAGGAATAATTTAATTAAAACTATACAATAACTTTCTCAACACTGGACAATGGATTTCGGCCACCCAGCCACCTCCCCACCACACAAAAAATAAAATAAAAGTCGTGCTACTTTGGTTCACGAAAATAATATATTAAAATATATGTCATATTTTATTGTCATCATATTTATGATGAGTAACTTCATACCGATACCGCGGAATACCCTGTGCCTAGTATAATATACTTAGTAGTTAGTAGCATTAATTATATTATTATATGTTTGATTGTGGGCGGTGAAAGATATATTATTATATTTATTTGGTCAACAGCTGGAATGGAGGCAGTGTTGTTGTTGAGTGCAAACGATTTTCGCGCACTTCGTTTCCGCGCAGCACAGAACAATGCTCGTAGTACCGGTACCCAGGTATATAATATCATAACACTCAGATATGGTAAGCTGCCTCGTTGTTGTACATAATAAGTACGCGAGACAAAACGAGGGACGCGAATAACGGTCACGGAGTACAATGATAATGTACACATACACACAAATACCTACATAGAAGGCACAGCACAATAATATTATAATATCTTTGTTATATCTAATAATGCGATATACACCCCGCCGCTGATGGGGAGGCGAATAGGGGAGGGGAAATTCGAGAGGCAATCACCTCCGAGTTATTATATTGTTTGTTGTTGTTGAACTGCTCTAATCCCGTTTACAGATTTTTTGTTTATTTTTTTCTCGTCGTGAGCACAATAGTATAATATTATAATAATTGGCGGATAACTCTCTGAGCCGGCGGCGAGCGTTGGCCAAACTCCGACCTGACAATCGTTGTGTTCATAACAACGACATTGAATCGGACAAATAATTCAATATTTATGTATGGCGAGGGTAAAATATGTGGACAGAGATCGCGAAATAATAATAATAATTTCATTCATCCAGACTGCCGCGGCCTTCGACCGAATGGCAGTTGTAGACATGCTGCGCAGCACAAATAATAAGAGCACCTGCTTATTATAATAAGGATAATATTGTTATCACGAAGAAGTCAGTTGTAGGTGTAATATAATACCGTGATTAATAATATACTTTTATAATATCATAAGGTCTACCACTGGGGGACACTTGAGCGAAATTATTGAGGGGAGGGGCTTCTATAAATTGCCAGGTCCGGCAGACTCGAAAATATTTATGAACAAATGAAAACTATAGGTATAATACCTGTGATATGTAAAAATCAGTAAAAATGCGTAGTTCGATGGAAGAAAATCAAACGCATTTTAATGAATATCAATGTTTGAATAACAATTATCGTATCAGTCTGTCAATTAAATAATTATTCTCACCATCACATTGACATCGGTCAACATTTCAAACGATCCATAGACTACTCTGTATATACATTACATAATTTATTACGTGCTTGAGCATTGGCTGGCAATATTATTACGTATTTATGTAGCTTCGAGTCAATAATAAACAACCAGATAAATCCCGCTGGCCTATAAAACTTTATTATTTAGTTTTTTGGCCGAAAATGTATACGTTTTGCTCGTAAAATATATGGCGATGCTAATCCGACTGGTGCGAAGACATCTTCAAAAGTCCTTGTTACTTTTATGAAATATGTATCGGACTGCATTCAAACCACCAAATCCCAACCCCTCTTCCCCGCCCTAAAAAATAAAAATAAATAAAAATTGAAAGGCCGTGTTAAAAAAATAATATGCAGCAGTCGTACCACGACTGTAATATTATTGTCCGTCAGGATGATTCAAATGCATTCCGCATGTGTACAGCACTTTAATAATATAAACGACAAACATTAAAATGACGACGACGACGATAACCACTGCGAGGATGTCGGGTATGGTTAATGAATATTAATAATAAACACCCTTCTCTCGAATATTTCCACGAAATTCGCACTACGGACGAAAATTATTCTTCGATCACGACGCTGAGACAACCGCGGCAAAGCGCATAACCGAAATCCTACTTAACAATAAAAAATTTAAATACAATTACCTACATTATTTATTTGATATGGTGATAGGAGCGACATGCATATCGTATTATTTATTGTCCACGAAATATTAAGGTTTGTTCAAAACTGGCTTCCAGGCAGGTACTGCTGACGTTTTTGTGGTTTGAGGCTTCACAACTCCTAATCATTTAAAAACTCATATTTGAAACATTTTGATTTTTAAAGCCTGTATGACTCGTTTTGAACATAAAGGTTAATTAAGTTGATCCTAATACCAATATTGTGTTTGTTGATATAACCATTAATGACTTTGACGTCAGATGTAAACCGTACGAGGATGGAGCACAACACCAAGCAAAAAACAAACAAACACATAGTCACCCCTCTATGAAATTGTATAGGGCTCCGTGTCAACGTGACATTTGTTTAGGACCCTATTCTACTGGTACGTCTCAAAATCCTACCTATGTGTAATACGAAACTGTGGCAAATAAGGTTCAAGATTAAATTTATTATTATTATACACTCGATAGTTGACAATGTCCTGGCGTTTGGAAATGTTGGTCGAGCACCCTGCGGTGAGTGGGTGTAATACGACTCAGAGAAAGTTAAAGCTCAAAACAGTACCGTTGGCAAATATTGCGGAAAACGTGTGAATCTCCCAAAAGTGGACATCCCGAAAACAAGATGTATAGGTACTATTGAGAATAATATACAACGAGTCATTGTTGGATATAGTTTTTATAATTTTTAGATTGTTTTGTATATTAAAGGTATTTATTACAACTAATAACGACATGACTATAAATCATCGTACCTACAGGTACATATATTATTGAACTAAATTAAACTTGTCTAATGGAATAGTTCGAATGGTAACTGTACAGAAGTAATTTAAAATTACGGTACAAATTTTATGATCCTATTAAGTTGTAATGTTGTATTTATATAAATACACGTATAGGATGTCGAGTATAAGTATAGTATAGGTAAGCGTGTATTCAACACTTAAAATAAATAAAAAATAAATAAATAAATAAATATACAAATATTAAAAAATATTAATTAATACCTTTCATTGATTAAATCCTACGAGAGTAATGTGTAGGTAAAGCAGACGATAATGTGGAAACGTTGAACTAGCAGTTATTGAAAATTACGTAAGTTAACATACACAATATTGAGGTCTTGGTCGAAGGATATTTTTCTGACGAGAGTTAAAAATAGGTCATCGCTTTGACTGCAGTCCACCAGTAATTCAAATAGCAATTGGGCAAGGTGCGGGTTCCTGGTTAAAGTTAAATATCGAATTGTCGAATGTTTGGTAGCGCTAATGTAAAGCCACTAAGTTCGAGTCTCAAGTACAAGCAATAATGCGATATTGGTGTATAGGTAATACTGACGGGTGTGAAAAAATCGCCAGGTTTAAAGAGGGTATCCGTTGATGGAAATTGGCAATTTACTTTTAAAGCTATCCTAAACACGGCATCAGGTTTGAAAGAGATATTCGGTAAGGCGGTAACTGGGGTCCCGCTTTAATGAAAGCGCGACTTTAAAAGTTTTCTGTTTTCGAAAGTTTGTACAAATCGTGATCATTCGTATGAAATGATAGATAATCGGACGGAAACGTCGAAACGAGAGCTTAAAACTGCCTACGTACGCACCTACACTGGGAAAGACGACCCAAAAGTTCTAAAAACCGGCCAAGGTCCTGCGTGACGTCAGTAAAACATATTATTGTACATCGTCCAGAGACGTCTGTGACATGACGTCGGCGTTACGACAATTTTTCGACGGCACGACGACGACGGCTGTCGTTATTGTTATCAATATTAAATAGTGGATAAAAAAATTCAATTTTTTTAAAAATCATCTTTAAAAGTACCTCTATTGGCGGCGTATCGATCCAACTCTCGCTGGCCCTCCGCGCCATGAGCGCGGGGCTAAACAGCAAGTTTTCGTCCTCCTCGTCATCGTCGGCAGAAAAAAACCACGACATGATGATGATCGACGACGGACCACTAAAAATATACTACGCGCCGATGTCTCGCTGACGAATATCTACTGCCGCGTAATATTATATGTTACCATAATAACGAAAAAATGAAGGTTGTATTTCTGAGGCGGTTTCGCCGGCGATTGTATAAACGATATAATATTAAACTGCTTTTTTTATTATCGCGCGAGCAGAGCTGCTGCAGATGGCCTGAGGGTAACTATTAGGGGGGTGCGAAAGATAAATTCACCACCGCCGCCCCCGATCGGAATTCGAAAACACTCGAAGTTTGCAGCCGATCCGTTCGCGAATATGGCACTCGGCGAACTGTGCGACTCAAAATTATAGTTTTGATGAATAATATTAATCGTCGTCCGTCCGCGGTTTTCGGCACCGCTATTTTCTCTCTCTGTTCTCGCGTCGCCACGACACCGGAGTCTGTTTTCGTCCCGACTGGATGCCAATCCGTCGCAGAACAATTATTATTATTATTATTATTATTATGTTATTACGATATCACGGCACGACGCCCGCGACGACAGACGACCGCGGATGACTGCGGGAACTCTGTCGCCCGGCGGACGTAATATTTTTTTTAATAATATCATACATCGCAATAATGCGTATTTTTTATTTGAATATTATCAGCAGCTTGGCAGACGACTCGCCGCTGCGCCTTGCCGTCTTACACCTGGACGAAATCCAAATTTATATTTAGCCCGGTGCCCGGCGGCCCACGCTCGTTCAAATCGGTTCATCAATGAGGACAGTTTAAAGGTTTTCCCCTCTCCCGCGTAGTCGTCGTGTGTGCGGTCCGAGAGGCGCCAAACGATTTTCGACGGTTTTAGCGAGACTATACGTGGGGATGGGGGTGGAAAAGAAAATATACAATATTGCGCAATGTACCTGTACACACAGCTTGACTTTGGGAAAATTGAGATTTTTGCTACTTTTAGTCCATACACATGGCTATTTGAGTGTGTCTTGGCGGCAGGGATATGACGTGTATATAATGTATGCGCTTGAGTTTAACCGAAATAGTTGTTCAAAACAATTAAAAAATTATTCATGTAACTATTGTGAAAACCGTCCAAATAGTATAAACTAATAGACCGTGGCCTGAAATCAGTATCAGCGGTTTACTCGGTTTCAATAGATTTGAAACGCGTATCGTAGAAAACATACAAATTGTCAATAGGTTAAGACTGGACTTGAAAAAAAAATATTGTCTTACTTTAATGTTTTAGTTTGTTTTTGCGTTTATGTTATAATAGCCTATCATGCGTAATTTTTTTTCCAAAGTTCAAAATCGGTCTTAAAGGAAGTTTCAAACTTTAAAAATTATATAATTTGTGACAAGAATAATATTTTCAAATAAATGTTGTCATAACCAATGGGGTGGGGATGGAAGAACCGACCGCGAAGAGAAAATATTATCCAATATCGCGCAAACAATCGTTTGACGAAAAATTTGGAATTTTTGCTTCGGATAACTGCATTTATTATACACAGAAGGAAATATCATAAGGGACTGAGGTTGCCTGTAATAGTTTTCTACAATAATTAATAATATTATTATTCATGTAACTTGGACAAACTGCACCTAAAGATAATATAAAAGCGCATGCACTCAAGAGACAGACCAAAAACCTGTGGTAGCGGCTTACTCGGTTTCAATACAAATTAAATGCATATTGTACAAAAATATAAAAAATGATAAATTATCAATAACTTAAGAAGATGTCGGCACAATATCTGTTGTTTTTTTTCAGAAGCAATTGCAACATAAAGACAAAATACATTTACCTAAGACCGTTTATTTTTTATGATTTTTGAGTAATTGTAGGTAGAGCAAAATAACCTATTACAAAAATGATAGAAAATTATCTATGAGTATTTTTGGGGGTTTGACATATCGATGTTATATTTTATTATTAGTTGACTTCATACTCAGTTTTAAATATTAAAAAAATGTTTTGTAAATGTATAAATGGTCATTAAAATGTTTTGAAACAATATTTAGATGATTAATTGGTACGTCGTATCCTAAAAATTAGTATTCGCTAAAATTGTTATAATCAGTGATTTTACTCTTAAGATTCCTCAAAATCGAAAATAAATAAGAAAAAGAATTTGTGTAAATATAGATTGTGTCTGAGTTAGCTACAGAGAGGAAACAGACAGCGCAGTGCTCTGAGTGCATTCTCTTAGAACAGAACTTGAATTTAAAACAAAACAAAATAACGCAAAAAAATGTTGACATACTTTTATGTTTGATGTTACTCAAAATCACTTTACTTTTGCATTTAATGTAATAAACATAGGAATATAGTATATAATATTGACATGGACTATGGAATGTCCAATTTTATTTTCCCTAGTTTAAAATATACCTGGATGTGAGTTCCAAACTTTGAAAGTTGTATAATTGTATATTTATCATTTAGAAGCACTAAAGAATTTTTTTTTTTTTAAATATTAAATTCATGATATTATTACAATTAAATGAAAATATTTTCTCGTGTCGTTAATATTCAGCCAACGTGGCGCCTTTGGCACGAGTTCCAAATGTTTACCACCTGTGACTTATTATTATCGCATTCCGTTTAACGTTGTTTTTTATAGGTAAGTATTGTTACATAATTTCAAATTTTACCATTCTTCCAATTCATCATTTTTGACTGCAAAATATATAGTCACTACATTCTTTTGATTTTATTCTATTTTAAAATATAATATATTCGTAAAATTTCATCTACAAACTTATAATTGTCCCAAGCATTCCATATGAAGTCTATTTGTTGAATGCGGAATACCCGCAAAATTAACGAAAATATAGTTCTAAAAATAAGTATAAATAACTATGAACAGTAACTGTTGTTGAATGTAAATAACTAAAATCACTTTTCGTTTATTAACGAAAAATAAGAAATCGTCATTATTCTGATACATCAACTATCGTTTAAAATACTATATCTAAATGTTATATTAAGTTTGGTTTTATGACATTCCTAAATTTTTATTAGTTTTTAAAATAGTTTTAAATAGTAATAGTTATTTTTTTTTTTATTTCCAAGTATAATGTTGAAATTATTACGTTATCAAACCCTGACTTTTACTAACGTCCAACATGACGTGTGGGCTTATAATAAGTAACAAAATACATTTACTGTTTCCAACTACGCGATATTATTTTGTAATATTATAGTAATCCGATTATAATGACGATAACAGAATATTGATTTTTAATCCTGCAAAATACGCTTTGAAAGTAGTAAAATTTGTTGATATAATATTATATATAACTGAAATCCTATATAGTTAAAACTTATAAATATATATTATAGAATGGATTTTTATTATAAGCTTTGTTTTGTTATTTTAAGTACAACCTTTTTCAAAAATAAATCCCATTTTATAACACGATAGTAAAACCCGATAAGTTTAGGGTACCTACCTATACTGTAATAATTTTATGCATGTACTCAAATTGCTTTATAATCATGTATTGAGTCATTACAAAAATACATTTTTGTTTATAAAGAAAAATGTCCACTATATTGTTCATAATTTGCATACAATTAAAAAATTCATATTTTTTTATTATATAATTATTATGAATATAATTGTTATTTATAATATTGTGAAAAATTAAAAATGTCCTCTATAAATATAATTCCAATGAGATAAGGTCCTGTCTCATACGTAGTAATTAATATTAGCTTTTCGGTGTACACAAAAAGTTCTTTGAGAAAGATCAACTGCTTCATTTATTTTTATCCGATGACCCCATACAGGCGAGATTGAAGGTAATCCAACCATGATTGTGGTTACCCCTTGATCGTTCGAGAATGTCCAAGTTTCAGATATTGCATAATATCGTAAAATAAATTGAGCTTTTTGTAGATGGAACTTGTGTCTAATGGAAATGAGTTAACATGGAACAGCATAATCAATAAATCGATATAATTTTATGAAATTGATTTTTCGTAATGTTGTTGTTGGAAACTGCTGTAAAGAGACAAAGAACCGTTGACAAATTAAATAACTTTTGTTCTAATCTATATAATTGATAGACTGTGTAGCTCTTCAAGTTCAGTATACATTACAAGTATACAAGTAGAGAATAATTTTTTTTGATAAAAATTCAAAATAGTCAATTTATAATTATAATTTTTAGATTAATTTTGGTGGTAGTCATGTAGTTTATGTTTTAAATTATCAATAATTTATTGTTTTGGAATTCTTTTATTCGAAACGCATAACTTTTTCAAAATATTATTTTTGGGAATGTTCAGACACAAGTACCTATATATCTTATACTTCTTACCATCAATATAATTTCCTTTTTTTCTTACGTTTAACTATTGTATCGATTTCGCTTTTATTCTTGAAGGTTTTCTATTACACCTTGTATATTTTACTATAAAAAAATGACGTGAAATTGACACAATTTGATAAATAATACAATGGTTTCGTACCGGAGTATAATAATTTAATATCACGATGCATATTGTGTAGATGGCGTAATAATAATATTAATGCGGCGTAGATATTAAAAAGCAAAACGTTTTTCATTTTTTTTTTTTTAATAAAACACTTCTTTTAAGAGTGCGGTAATTTTTACATCTAAGGGTGTGCCAAGTGTTAACTTTTTGCATTGCGCTCTGGGAGAGAGTAAAATCAATATTCGAGTGTCATTTATATAATATTTATATCTACATCCCTCAATGCAGTAATGGATTTTAGAGTGGGCACGTCACATCGGTTATCACCTGCCTCCCCCCCTCCCTGGACACTGAAGTACCGTTTTCCTTCTTACACCAGCTGCACTGATTAAACATTTCGTATTTTATTAAATTATTAACTCACGTACCTACCTATTCGTCTGTTTTGTGTGTATATTGTGCAGAGTTGATACCTACAGAACAGTCGTAAACAGATGGATGGGGAGAGAGACGATTTCATCAAACAGTAATAATTGTTATTATGAAGTTAACGGTTTTTCTAATGCGTAAAAAACCATCTGTGTTTTGAAAATAATTGAACACGGAAAGTTTTCGTTTTTTTTTTTTGCCAAACGATAAAAAAAACATAATAATTAATAGTACAGGCATATTGAGGGCGGTTGCCGGCAACTGTTTTTGTTGTCATTAAACTAGCACCTAAGACTAAATCTAGTTTACCGAGACTACAAAAAAACTCTCACATGCAATCGAATAGGTTTTTAATACTCCGAAAGTCTGTCACCACAACACAACTACCGTCACCTATTCCTCGCTGTTTGAAATCAGAAATGACAGTAGGTATAGCTTTAATGCCGGTGAAAACTTCGATTTAGAAATTAGAAAACGACCCTCCTTTTTTGTATCTCTGCGATATTATTATGTGCGCACAAAAGCTCGTGCCATTATTACGAACAAGACCAAAGGACTTGAGCTCAATGCTGCATCGGAAGCCCTCGCTGTAGACTGCGATATATTATAAGGTTTAGCTATAAAATATTTATTGCCATAATTTCGATTTCGACGGCCGATAAAATAAGTCGCAAGGAAAGCATAAAAACGTGGCACGCCCGTCGGGGCGCCGCCGCCGGATCGAAACGTACAAAAAGTTATAAAATTTGAAGACGTATTTTAGAAATAAAACAACGCTTATGTGTGGGTTTTACGATACACGATATTATTATACACAAACATTAAACATACGAACGCACTGGTGCCTCCGCAGTCGTCGTCGTCGTCGTATATGTAGTACAATTTATCATTTATGTACCTCGTGACCGACGAAAACTGAGCGCATATAGCTTTACGATACATGGGCACCGATAATAACACGACAAGTGACTTTGTACAATTTTCTTGGTCTATTCACAAGAGCTCGATTTCGTGCTTTAATAAGGTTCAAAAATAATTTATTAACCTTTTTTTTTATGTGCCATAAATAATAATATAATCGCTTTGTTACCCATATGTATAAATACGTACACTATTTTCAAAAACTGATTATTACCAATTGCCATTAATATTCTTACGTTTCTGAAACGACCTCAAAACCAAATGACTACCCTGTTCTCGCCCCAGGCTGTACATCACATTCTCACTGCAGTCGTGGAGTACACGTGGGGATGGAGTGTTAAAATCCAACCCTTGGTATTTTTTTGCTACAAGTATTGACGCATAAAAAATGAACAATTTTTAAAAATTGTTAATATTCGTATTGTTAACTACTCGCATATTTTAAAATCTTCGTGAAATATCAATATTGATAAAAATAATGAAAACAAAAATATTAATTAAATTCAAAAACTTAAGATAGGCAAACGAATTGCCTTGCTACTTTCACCGGTGTAGTTATATCGATGAATCTCGGATATTCAAAATAATTGTAATCTTTATTTTATGTACAATTCATTATATTGTAGAGATTACTGATCACAGTGATTAGGTTCAAACGCAAACATTAGCCGACATTCGACGCATAATATATTATATAAATCTGTATTTATCGACGAATACCTCCACGACAGTCCTTTTCAACTATCGAGCAACCTGTGTATCGGATTTGGACAGTTACGCGATTTTATGTACGCATTCCTGATTTAGAACGATAGTTATTGCACCCTTCAATTTTCCAAAATACTAAAAACGGCGGTTAAAATCAAAAAAAAATTTTTCAATGGAACTCATTCCACAGAAACACTCTGTGCACGTCACACCGCACCGCCACGGGCAGTATTATAGTAACACATTGCAGTGAAACCTCCCTTGACGGACACCTCCAAATTTTGGCGACCCAGAACCTCCGGTATTTAGAGATTTCGCACTGGTTTATTTATGTAATAATGTTGCGAAATAAATTGTTACTAAACGACAGTGACGCGGCATAGTTGTAGATATTATACAACGCGTGTTTTCGTTGAAACTCGGTTTTTTTTTGCCGCTGAAAAGTTAAATTCCACTGGCAAATTATCCGTCTCGCGACCGACAAGTTTGTTTAGTCGTTCATATTATTTTAACGTACGAACCGTTGGCTGAGCGAACTCGAAAATATACGCATGAAGCCAGTTATCTTTGGCCCGTAGCCACCCGGGTGAGCGTTTGCGCGTGCGTGAGCGTATGTATTATTGTCTATGCGCCGCTTCAGCAGCAGGGGACGTGGCGGCGGCCGTTATTTTCTCCAACAAACTTTTACCCAAGATACACGGCGATCCGAAACGACAATGGGCACAGTGAATATAAATATATATATAATGTAAAAAAAAAAAAACGATAAAGGAAACGACAGAGAGCCGTTCCGGGTGCATTACGACAATAATATATTATATTATTATTATAATGATAACAAACGATATAAAGTCACCGAAAATATTTTATATCTACCAACAATATGTTTTGCTGGACTCGAAACCGAAATGATACGTTCCGGTTACGGGTTTGATTTCAGGTTTTTCATTTTTTTCATATTCCATTTTGATTTTAAATCCCGTGGTTTTAACATTTTTTGGTCTTTAAAATCGGCCTTCACTTCGATTTCGACTTTGCACATCAATTTTCATATTTTTCATTTCCATTTGGGATTTATAAACCAGTATTGAATTTTTTTGAAATCTGACAAGATTTGTACTATTTACAATGTTTTTTTTTTTTTTTGAAAAGCACTTTTTTACAGCGTAGAAGGCGTAACTGAAGTTCAGAGTTCGACTGATAATTATGTCGACGTGGACACCGACGGACAAGACTTAAGTACCGCCTGCAGGACTTTTAATTGGTCGAAACGACCAATGATTAATGGTAGAGTTGGGCGTTTAAGATGACGGCCGCGGCATAACTTTGCGATCATTATAATATTATTATATGCGGTCGAGGGTGAGAAACCGTCGCTCCCCAAAATAACACTACAAAGTTGTTTTCTGCCGTTCTGAGACATTTGACACGTCGTGTTGAACGAAATGCGACGACTTATACCGGGCCAGACGAATTCACACTTGATGGTCTGTGTTAACGGGGACATGAATACGGTGTTCACGAGGGCGGCGTATGAATAAATCTCTGAAAAGTTAATGGCGTTCGGGTGGCACACAGTGGTCAGATCGTTCCGAGGACGAGAGGATTTTCGGAGGGATGAACTTTGTCGTGGGAAGGGGTGAGTGGACGGCAGGATATCGATAAATCATACTTTTTCGGAAGAAAGAAATATTAGCGAGAATATTATACCCAACGACATTGTTGTTTATTATATTATGGTATGATATTGTTATAAGTATTATACCACGAAAGTCTGCCGTCACTAAAGTCTGACAGAGAGAGAGAGAGAGAGAGAGAAGACAGTCTAAACTAATATTATATTATACGCTCTGAAATTCCATCGTTGCTGGCGGAATTGTGATAATTTATAATTACAAAACGGTTAATTCGCGTGTCCGTGATTTTCGAGAATAAAACACGGATTGGACGGAGTATCTCAAAGATTTTGAAAACGTTTAGAACGAAAAAGCGATGTTTACAGTATTCAACTGAATCTATTATAATATTATATCAGCATAAACTACCTATACCTAGGTAGTAAAATCAACAAGGGACCACTTATTATATTATAATTTATTATTGCAATGCACGTGTATATATGTAGGTACCTATATACACGAAGGTCCGAGCGACGCGACATTCACAATATAATCATAATATACAGTGGTGGATTCAACGGTGGTCAGCTCCCCCTCCCCCCCCCCTCAATGCCGTACATGCTAAATTTAATCGTGACATAAAACGTGAGCACAACTTACTCTTTAAACTTTCATACCTCTGAGTAGGCATACTTATTGCGTACATTTAATAATAACACATACTATCACTTTATAACATTGACGACAGTGTTTTTTCTACTTGCACAACATTATCGAGGAATACTGTTTTGAAGGGTGTTTTTTACAAACCGTAACAGATAAATAATCGTTCTAAACCAAATCCTAGATCGGCCTCCGATTGTTATAATATTACATGCATGTACGGTTTTTTCCTCGGATATTCGCCAACTCGAATCGGTCACGTCTCATCTTAAATCCTCCGAGAACTACCCTGTACATAATAATGACATAATACCTACGTATCTGCGTGTAAGCGATCGTCTCGACTCGCCGAAGTTCTTTTCCGTCGCCGTTCCGGGCCGGAGGGCGTGTACCGCTATAATATTACGCTCGTATAATAATACTATATTGTACTCCGGTCGTGGTATACATATTATTATTATTATTATTATTATTATTATTATTATTATTATATGTATATACCGCGACAGAACGGAACGATACTATGTCTCCCGATGTGTACTTACTTATATCAATGTCTCTGTGCGGGTTGGAAGACGAGACAGAGGGTAACACAGCCGCCGCCGACCAACCCTCCGGTCGGGCGTGTGTGTGTACGACAAAATATCTATTACCCGCTGTATTTTATGTGTTTCGGTTTTACGTTCGTCCGGGAGGGGTGAGCGCGAGTACGTGGGTGGGGTGGCAGAGCGGTGGCATAAAGTCCCGGGGATTATTTTAACGAGGGTTTTACGGGCATCAGTCGACCCAAAAACTAGCCAGATTTGTATCCAGCAAGACACCCGCGGCAGACGAGCGGTGCGCGCGTAAACCACCACCGCCACCGCCGCCCGCGCCGACTTCGTTGTTTACTGCACTCTGCGATTGTGTGTAATAAATTTACAACGATCGAACGGTAATACACACACACTCACACACACACGCACGCACACACACGCACACGCACACTCGTAATCAGCGTGTATACACGACCATCGTAATGTAGTGTTTCATTTAAGCATTCTGAGCGTGTCCGCCAAGAACGCCTCTCACGGACAACAGAAATAATACACCCCGTACACATAATATAATATTATTGTATTCGATATGCTACTTGGGCAAGACGTTTATTTTATTTTCGTCGCACGCTTTTCAAAGTGACACCGTCCCCGTAGAGGCGCGCATTTAGGAATATTTTTTTTTTGGGGGGGGATGAGTGTTGTGGGGGGGGATGGTTTTCCCAATAGCATAACCACGCGTCTCTTTCTATTTATCGTACCAGGCCCGTGCGCAAGGGGGGGGGGGGGGCACCCCCCCCCCCC